>NC_133648.1:145385126-145560324 GCF_009905375.1 Apium graveolens | reverse complement strand
GTACTTTTGGCCCTTCTTGGGTATCATCCCTTCATGGGTATCGGCCCTTCATGGGTACCTTCATTTTATCTTAAAGTATGGAGCGACCTACACATTTACAACGACTTATATAGTGTGAGTATACAAACTTAAGGCTTTTGAATAGGGTAATTTGATAGTGTTTAACACTAACCGGTCCAAATCGGGACTAAAAAGTGAGCGTTCATCACCCCTTAACCTTTATCAAGGTCAATTATAGGGTGAAAGCTGCTAACAGACCCTAATCAGGGCTAAACGGGGCTAATTACCATGTATAAGCTGCTAACTAGACTTAAAAGAGCCTAATTTTAAGCCAGAATGTACTAATTGGCCTTAATCGAGGCTAATTTGCCTTAATCGTGGCAAATTTTTTAATCAGGACTAATTAGTATGCATAAGAGACTAATTATCCGTAATTCACACTAATCACGTGAGTGAATAGGTTAAACGACCCTAATCGGGGCTAATTATGTCACACAGTCATTAATTCCCCTTAATTTAGGTTAATTACGTGTAATATACACTAATCGGCCCGAATCGGGGCTAAATTTTACTAATCGGCCCTAATCAGGGCTAAGTTTAAAATTTTGAAAATTTAAAAAAAAATCGAATTTTTTCCATTTTTTCCCATTTTTGCAAAAGTTTAAAAACATTTCGCAGGAGGGTGTCCGAAATTTTGCATGACCCCCTGGACCAGCTTACAGGAGTCCTCACGAGGTCCTGCTTGGCCAAGGGAGCCAACTCATCCTGGTCGGGCCTCCCCTAGTCGGCCTAGGGGCAGAACCCCCTGCTAGCCAAGGGTGGTTCTCCAAATTTTTTTTTGCTGAACCTTCTATCAAGCTTCAAGCTTTTCATGCAGCTTTCTAGGCTTTGTCTGCTCTTGGTTGGACATGGAATTCACCCCATGGTGGTCCTAGAGCCCCTTGTGGCTCTTCTGTCCTCATTTCAGTGAACGTTCTGTACTCATTCTACTGAACATTCTGTACTCGTTCTACTGAACGTTCTGTACTCGTTCTATTGAAGATTCTGTACTTATTTTACAGAATATTCTGTACTTGTTCTACATGATGTTCTGGACTCTATCGAACTTCTTCTCGTAGATGTTCCAGTCTTTATGAAACTTATTTTCGCTGAGAGCCACTTTTTCCAAGAATTTCCAAGAAATTTCACAAGAGGCCTCTGGAACACCTTTAGAGACCCTGGGCTATCTTACAGGAGGTCCTGGTCGGCCAAAAGGCCCCCTATTTGTATGGTCGGTGCAACCTGCTCTTGGTCGGCCATGGGGCCACCTGCAGGGTAGTTTGGTCGGCCGGGAGGAGAACGTTCTTTTCTTGTACTCGTGAACACTATGTTCTTCATGAAACTTGTTCATCTAAGAACCTGATCTTGCTCTAATCTTCATGGGCTTCACTAATTATGGTGATTAGTATAATTAGCCTTTAGTTAAGACTAACTACTTGTGTCCATCCTCCGCCAGGATTTTCTTAGAGGACTGATACGATAAGCGACGCTCTGCATCGCTTTCTTCGGTTATTATGTCCTTGCTTCTAATTTTACGATCATTTTCGCCACCATTATTTTGTGTTTTTTCGAGAGGGTACCTGCTAACGTGAACCAAAAAGAGTTGCGACCTGCTATAGAAGGTAGCTCTTTTCCTATAAAAGAAGATGAGAAGTGTTCATTCTCATTCACACTTTTCATTTCTCAACTTCTCTCAAATTCTCTCAAGTTATTCAGAAGCTCTCACCTTCTCTTAAGTTCTTCCAAGATGTCTCAAGGTCAAATTCCTAGAAAATCTTCCCTTTCAACCAAGGAGGCCATGCAGAAGAGGGCTACAATCCGTTCTATGAAGATATAGCTTTTGTCTCCCCTTACTCCATTAATCGTTGTTCCAACAGCTTAAAGAACATGCTGGATGAGCAGGCTGATAAGTACCCGAGCACGGTCCACTTTGATGCATTCCACCACAAAAGTATGCTTGGCGAAGAAGATGTCGAGAAGATTCGGTAGAGTTACCTTTGGCCCGAATGCACAGAGTTTCGCAAGGCTAAGCCTAGTAAAAGGACTTGCAACCTCAGCCCCCAGAGACTATTTGTGTACAAGGAGGCCCTAAAGCCCGGGTTAAGGTTTTTACTGCACCCTTTTATCCCGAGGCTCCTTGCCGACCTGAAGATCCTTTCGTGTCAGCTTACCCCAACGGGTGGGCTTTCATCATCCTTTTTATAGTGAGGTGCAATGACTTGGGCATTATACTGAGTGTCACAATTTTTCGAAGCATCTTTATGATGAAGGTGTCTCCTTTGAACAGGCCTGGCTGGGTCGTTATACAATAGTGAATACAATACTCTCTTCATGACTCAAATCATCGTTGGAATAATAAATTTGTCGTCTTAGAATGGAAAGAGGGAGACTAGGGGATATACTTCAGACACGACTTCAGCAGTCTGTTCACAGTTCTCACTACATCCTTCGTCTTTCAGATGCTGAGCTTCATGACCGTGACCTCCTTATTGATGAGGATGGGAGGACGCCCATTGGGAGTTCGTCACAAAGACCAAACTCATCGAGGCTGGCATTAGCAGCCTTTATAAAAAGGGTATTTTTTTTATTCTACTTGAACTTTGTACATGTTTATTCTTATATCTATATTTTTTTCATCTCATTTCAGCTGCTGAGGCTCTTGATGCCATGAATGACAAGAGTGACGTGGTTACAGGGAGGATGGCAAGAGACGCAGCTAAGCAGACTAACCGCATCCATAATGTTCCGGCTTTCCTCGAGGCCCTCTGCCTCCGGCAAGAAGAGGCTCAATGATTTTGATGGAAGTGTGAAAATCTCTTGGGAACCTCCACGGGGAATCTCTACAACAAGTCGGTGCTTGGTAGTCAGGCTCTAGCTCTTGAGTGGTCGAAGAACTGTGTTTCTCCTCCTGACCTTCTGTTCGTCTCTTCGGGTGAGAAGTTGCTTGAAGCCGAGATGCTGGGGGCTCATGCCTTGTACTAGGTACAGTTCAACTTGTGTAAATTTTTGTTCAAGTGTACTTATTTTAGAATTTTGAAAAAAGTTTCATAGAAAGGCCTTGAAGAATACTTTATTGGGGGGGAGGGTATGGACCATCCTTATAGGAGGTCCTGGTCGGCCCTAACTGGCCTTTCATGTGGCCTGATCGTGCGAAACCTGGTCCTTAGTCTGCCTAGGGGATTTATATGTTGGGGACTCGGCCCTTTTGAGTCTTATTCATTTTTAATACCTGCCATTATCTGAGTTAGCCTTTTTATGACTTCTCTTTGTGTCTTCCTTGACAAGCCAATGCAGATGAGTGGGAGTCTAAGGCTCACCGGGCGGAAGGCCAGGTTGCTGTCTTGGAGAAGAAATGCACCAAGGAGATTCAAAAGAGGAAGAAGGAGTGGAGGGAACATGTGGACACATAAATTATAGATCCCCAGCGTTCACTCATATGATGGATGATCATGCCAAAAAATGCGCCCCGTGAACCTGGCCTTAGGATGGCAAAGAGGCGTTAAAGTGTGTTTCATAGATCATATCCAGACGTGGTCGATCCAAGTCTCTTCACTTACCTTGAGAGATGCCTGTTATGGATCCATCAGGGCAGGCCTCCGGGACTGTGCCCACAATTTCCCGCATGCGGTCTCAATATAGTTTAAGCTGTGAGGGTTCCGGTTCCAGGGGTAAGGCCCCTTCGGGAACCCCCAGTTCTAAAATGACCCTTTATGGGAAAATCAAAGAGCCGGTTCCAGGGAGTAGTATCTCCTCCTCTGAGGCAGTTTTAAATGAGGAGGATGATGAGGATGAGCAGGGAGCGGGGAATTGAGAGGACGAGGACTCTTCTGAGGAGTGATTGTTATAGCCTTGCATGTCTTCGATTGCCACATGTGGCTATTGTTAGGTCCAAAAGGTACATACAGAGGGGGGTGAATGTATGTTCTTCGTTTTTGTCAATTAATGCAGCGGAAAATAAAACTCAAAAATGAAATAAACAAATACAAGGAGATTCACAGAATTATTCTTGTTATTAAAAAATTAAATCGTAAAGGGTTTCTTATAACTCCGAATATAAATGAGTCGAAGCAACAAATATAGAGATAACCAAAAAAAATAACTATCAATCTAGGGTCCTACCTATCACTCTAAGAATTTAAAACTCTTATCAAATGATATTAAATACAATCAAAGAAGCTTTAAATAATGAGTGTTACAAGTTTATAAGGCTTTAAATGGTGTGAATCAAATTGGACATGACCTCTCCTTGTAAAATCAGGCTTTCAAATAAGTGCTGAGATAAAACTTCAAGAGTTTGGCACTTTGTAAAAATGGAGATATTAAAATCCAATCTGGATCTATTGATTATATAGGCTGATAGGTTAGAGAGAGAGAAGATGACTACGTGGCTGCATCAGTACCAAACAATTAAATTGCACAACTTGCAAATCCAAGATACTTGCGACCAAGAGGAATTTTAGAACTTAAAAAAATCTTTGTTCACTTGGTTACTTGCGACCAGGATACACTCTAGTAGATTGCCTTAGTAAAATTAAAGTTTTACACTTACTTGTGACCATGTCTTAGTTAGAGGAAATTTTACTTAGTTTCTTTTGCAAACCACACTTACTTGCGATAGCCAATTATTCATGTACAGCCTTTGTTTCTTGCGACTACAGGAGAGGTAAATTGCCTTGGAATATTTCGTGAAACAAGTTACTTGCGACCTTTGTGTGCTTGTGGGAGGAGTTACTAGCGACAACTATTACCTTGTACAACACTTGTGATTTCTTTTGTTCAAAACATAAACCAGGAGATGCATGCGTGTGCTTCAGAAGAAACAACGGCAGCCAGGGAGAGTTGATGTACATGCGGTCGTTACAACCAATCAAGACGGAAGGTGTAATCCATGCCCCTTACAGCAAAATAGAATATACTATAAAAAGCAACCTGCCAATTCTTGATTTGTTTACTTTGGTTTCTTTTATTTCTTTTGCTGAATAAACCAAATTCATGCAAGAGATGTTGTGTCACGCACTTCACTTGAATATTTAGATAAAACAAAAGCACATGCCAAATCCTTTGATTGCAAATTGTATGTTTCTTTGGTTTTGTAATTCACACGCATGCGTGCAAGAATAAACTGGTTATAATTTCAGGATAAAAATAATTAAACATTTGATATAAAATAAATAAATAAATTGAATTAGATTTCATATTTAATTTAAAATTAAATATTAATTTATTTATTTAAAAATCAATTATTGATGTAAAATTAAATAAAGAAATGAATTGATTTCCATTTATTCATTTAATAAAAAATCAGTCATTGATTAAAAATAAATCCTGTAAATTCTCGGGTTGTACTCTTTTGTATCTTCAAGCCTTTTAATCTCGGGGTTTTAGTACTTTAAAATCTTTTCAATCCTCTTGAGTACAAAAACCACTTAACAATATTTCTAAAAGTAATACTTCATTTCCTTTCATGGATCACTGACGTCTAGTGCAAGGGTCTGGTTCACAGACGACTAGTTCCGCTTTCAGGCCTTCGTATTATACCCGTACAAACCACTGTTAAGTCTTCTACAAAATATAACCAACTTCACTACGAATCCTTGAGGTCTTCACACTGATTCTTATAACTACTCTGAATGACTCCAACCTTATTCTTCCGATACCTGAACATTTTAATGAACTTCATACGGATCTCTGTTGACTTCTTCTTCAGGGTAGCTATCAAAAAAATTTGTGTATATGCCCAATAAACAATCTATACTGATTCTAGTGGAACATACATTATTTCAAAGTCCTTGTTCTCGGTTGAGTTATCCAAACCAGTATTATTGAGTTAAACATACAACTTCAATCTTGCTTAACTATTTCCCCCTATTTGACTGTTATACCTGACGGTCAAATAATAATGGAGAAGCAACAGTTTGGAGGATAACTCAACTAACCTTAATCAGAGATCTTCAATCAGCTTTCAAATTTTCATTCCTGGACTTGAAAATAATGTTATCTTATATCTATCGCATCTTCTATCCATATTCAGCTTCAGTAGAGAACATATTCTTATTTCCCTTATGTAATGTTGAAGATAGATACGTCTTCCAAATATTGTCTTCAATAATCTTCGGATCTTCCCATAAAGCACATAGAAAATATTTTGGAACTCAGAAAATTGAAACCCAATAATCTCTCCCCCAAGATGACGAATCCCCTCCTTAGTATAATAAAGTTGGAAATTCCCCTTCTTAGTTTCAGAAAAACTATTGAATCTTAATAATCTCTATAATCTTTTATATAATCTCTCCCCCTTAAATGAGTAATCCTTCAAAGTGTATCAGAGTGGAATATTAGGATCAAACAACCAAGTGAAGAGATTATATGTTGTAACCATTTCTCATAGTGCTGTGATTTCATTTTAGTCATCTCACATTGTGTTTCACTCCACTCTACACTCAAGTGTTTGTCACTCAGTCTCACAGTGTGTCACTCACTCAAAGCTCCAAACATCCAAGTGTATCTGTAAGAAAATCCTTTTCATAGAAAAGTTGCCTTCCACCTTCAAGGATGGAAACTCTTAGTCAAGAGATTCAGAAATATTCCTTCTAAGAGGGGAAATTAGGATTCTTTTAAGTGGCAGATGTTAGATATATTTGATGATATCAGCAGAAACTATCAGAAATTCATATCAGGACTTATATCAGCATTTACTTAAGAGTGACGTCATCATTACTTATATCAGTACTTGATGATCAGCTAATGATGTTATTAGGATTTTTGACTTTAGTAGATATTCCGGCTACTTTTTCAAATTTAAAGAAAGTTCTAGCTTGATATATATAACAGTGTTTGATTAGCAATGGTGTGGAATAAAAGAATGATAGAAATCAAAACACTGAGTAATAAAAACACAAGCTTTTAAATTTTTCTGGTGGATTTGAAAGGATCCACCAGAGATATATGTATATATCAAATGAGAACCCTGTGAAGCTTTGAATAGCTCACAGCTGCTTACAACTTTGAACAGCTAAATTACAGAGAAATGCTTACAGAATATAGCTTGATATGTTTCTCTGAGAATATGCTTGCTTAGTTAATTGTTCTACTTGCTACACTTAGTTTATATATCACCAAGTTTACATGATAATAAGACACGATAATAAAACAAAACATATCTAGTCTAACTTCATGCTACTTCACTACTCTATTCCATCATCTTTGAATATCTTCACAATTGCATGGAAATGGTAATACTTCTTTGTTCTCAAATTCCTGCTTAACAGGATGCCACATTCCTTTTTCAAACACCCAACACATGTGACTGTGTTGTCACTGTCAACAGCTATTTGAATTTGATTATCCGTCGGGACTATGCTTGTCATTCGTTGGTAGATTTGTTGATCATCCGTCGGGAGTCTTTATGAACCATCCGTCGGGAACCTTTTATGTCATTGACTCCATTTCATTTATACATAATTACAAGACATCTTATATTTACAATTAGTCCCCCTATTCTATATATCCACTAGTAGTCAACATGACTCATATACTCCTACAGAATCTACACAATGATGCTTGCGGAAATGTGCTACAATTCTTATTTGTTACATAAGCTACTCACTCGATGGATGTCAGTTTGTCATCCTTTAGGACTATAAAGTTCATCCGTTGGGACTATATTTGATCATCTGCCGAGTGCTACAAAATTCACTAAGTTAAATCTACTAAGGTGTTTTGTTAACTTATCATCAAGTTCACAACATATTCCTAACAATCTCCCCCAATTTATGTCTATTGGAATTGTAGCCATAAATTAAGAGAAACTTGATGATACCAAAACACCCTAAAAATATAGATTAAATAGTAGTAGATAAAACTGATAAGTGCTACAGTCCTTATTGAAAATTGAACATAGCAAAGTGTACAAAGAGTTCTCATAATAATTATCAAGGTGCTCCTCTAGTCTGAGCAGATATGTCTATTTCCTTGATTGTCGAATTTCTTCCCAAGCTTCCTGTTGTTCTCCTCTATTTGATTATGGAGTTGTCTGTGGAATTCAAGTTCATCAGCTTCAGATAGATCTAGCATTTCTTACATTTCCAATAGAGTCTCATTGCTAGAGATACTCAATTGGTCATCCAGTCTGAAGAATCTTCTAACTCCCTTATCATCCATGAATTCCATCAGCCAATAAGGCCTCAAATGCACTCTTTTCCCAGTGAAAGGAATTGATAGAGTTTTTAGAAGTGCATTTTTGGCTTTATTACTCCTTAGCTCTTCAATCTTCTTCAGAACCAATCTCCTTGCAGTCACATTGAACCCAAAGTTCTTTTTGAAAGACGAGTAGATCTTTATTAGTACAGATTGGCTTTCTTCTAGAATCCTATGAAGAGGCCATGTGATTTTTTCCCTGCCTTGTACTTAAACACCAATCTTTCAAGAAGATGACTGTGAGCATCAATTCCTCTTACTTCTACCAGTTCAACCAATTAGAGGTTTAAATATGAAAACTCCTTAATGTCACAGATGTATAATAGATCTTCCTTGTTGACTGCAGATTTAGATTTGGTTAGGGTCTTGGTTCTGAGAGGTGTAGGCTTGCTTTTCTTGGTAGCTCTTGTCTTTGTCTTCTTTGGCTTGTTGAAGATAGGTAAGTTAAACTCAGGAATTGGCGGACTTTCCCAGTCTAAGGCCTCATCCTTGGGAATAATAGGCTCACCATGAAAATTCTTAGTTGGATCCACCTTGAATTCTTCATGCACCACTGAGGGCTTGGATGTTTGAGTTGAAGTTTTAGACTTTTTGGGAATGTAGTCTTTCATTTTCTCATCACTAAAGTCCAATTTTCTTTTGGAATGGAGCTTGTATCTGAATCTTCTTTTCTGTTGTGGTTCCTGTTGCATTTTCTGATCTTGAGGTTCATCAATCATAGATGGTGTGCAAAGATCTCAGTAGTAGTCTTCACAGCTTGAAGTTTGGCCAAGATAGCAGCTTGTTCCTTCTTTTGTATGAGCTTCTTAGCATCTAAGGCAGCCTGCTTCTTTTCTTTCATGATTCTTTCCTTCTCTTTCTTCTTAGCTTCTATAAACAGAGGGTGTCCAGCCACCACACAAATTTCCTTACCATTTTTGTAGATTTTGGCAATTCTTCTTTTGAGTGCTGAATTAGTTGGATCTTTGAAAAATACAATTGACCTAGCCAACAGCTTCTTCTCATCTGGCCTAGGTGTCTCAAACACAAGATCCACGGGATTTTTGTCTAAGAACTTTGAGTAGTTTCTTTTAGGCTTCAGAATCAGATTTTCTTTTGGTGATTTGATGCAAGAAGTTTGGCCTTTTTCCAAGTTGCCTAGACTCATTTCATGTACTGGGATGTGTTTGACTTGAGAATGGTGATGAAAAGTTTTATCTGGCTTCTGTAGCTGACCAAATTTCTCCTGAATAGCTGCATCAATCTTCTTCCATTTCTCATCTAGTTCCTTCTCTATAGCTGCAACATCAAGCATCTTTGTATTTATCTTTGAATCAAGTTTAGCAGCTGCTATTTGGATCAAATCAATGTTTTCCAATATTGGTGACTTTGACAGAGTAATTTCAGGAATAATTACTTGACTGATCTGAACATTTATCACATGCTCCCCTTACTTGTTGGCTCTGCTTGACTGACTTGAATTGTTAATTCTTTCTCCCCCTTTTTGTTATCATCAAGTAGAGTGGAGGTGGAGGTTTGTGTAGCCACCAGCTTTTGTAGCAACTGTGTTTGTTGTGCTTGATGAATATGAATAGTTGTTAGAGAGGCTTCCATTGTAGTCAGCCTTGTATCCAGGGAAGCCACTTTAGTGGCAAGATCAGAATTCTTCCTTAGCTGTCTTTTAATGTCAAGCATTGTTACATCTGGAAGTTTAGCATCCAATCTTTCATAAACATCCTTCTTTACTTGATCAATCTCAGTTTTGATAGAAGTGACATCCTGGTTGTGTTGGAGAGCTTGAATCTGATGTAAGTGTAGAGAATTGAGATGTGCTTGTAAGGGCTTCCTGGTGCTAGCATTTGTAGTAGATTGAAGAACATTATGTGTTTCTTGAATTTGATGGATGAGAGTGGTCTTGAAATATTAAATATCACAGTCCTTGGAGAATTCCCAGGAAGGCAGTCTAGATCTAGAACTGGGGCTTTCTTCTCCTCCTATGTTCATGAGCTCTCCACTATCACCACCATCATCTCCAAAGAAATCTGCAGATTCACCAGTACCATAGTCAACATCATCATCAGCTCTAGGTGGCATGGTTGTGATGGCATTCTTTGCTCTTTGCATTGATTGAGTGGTATGAACTAAGTTCAACATCTTTTCTGCATTTTCATTGCCCTGTCCAACCAAAAGTTGATATACTGGAAAAGGATGAGTAAATGCCTCAGCATCCAAAGAGATGGAAACTATGACAGCTTGATCATGCTGAGATAGTTTCTCTCTGTCTGCATCATTTGCATTCATTGACTCACTAATAATGATGTCCAACCTTATTTCTCCTGTACCTGCATTTCTCTCATAATCTCTCTATTTTTACATCAAGGGCTCCCTTTGGCTTCCCATTCTCACACCCTCACCTTCACCATCTAAGGTGGGACTCTCCTTACTCACTTTTGTAAGACCTGAAGAAATGGTCTGCATTGGTTCACTCCTTTCCTCTCTTTTTTCCTAGGAGCAACCCAGCCTCTCACTCAATTCACTCCCTGCCCTCAGTCCTAAGAGTGATTGCACTACTACTAGGTCATCTGTACTTATGATAATTCTTGGAATTTGAAGTTGTGTAGAGAGACCTGATGGATGAGGAACATCCATCGGGATAGTAGTTTGGCTAACCGACGGATGACTGTTATTAGGCACATCCGTCGGGATACAATCATTACTCGACGGATGAATAATATCCATCGGGATAGAAGAAATGAATGAGTTTGGAGTGGAGACTATTGCAGACTCTGTGTAGATTGATGATAATTTGGTCATAGATGTCTCAATAGACTCAGAAAGAATTGGCAAGTGAGCCAACAAATCATCTAAAAGATGATGCTCACTTGCTTGGATTTTTGGCTTCTCCAAGAGATTTAAAGATGGAGAATTTGGAAGTGATGTATGAATTATGTCTATATCCAGTGAGTGTGTAGGTGAATTTGGTGTTTCAGGTGCTTCATTGATTAATGATTTTGGCTGTGACTCCACATTTATTGGAGCCACGTCAAGCTGACTTTGAGATGGTGTAGTGACTGAGTCTTTAGCTCCAGTTTTGCACTGTGTGTGTTCCCTATGCATCCCCAAGGGTTTTAGATCTTTTCTTTCTGGCATAAGTCTGTGGTGAGCTTGTGTCCCTACCCCTCTTGGCCTGTGCTCCGGGTTGGGAGCTTGTTTCAATAGTAACATCCTTTTGGGAGGATGAAACTAGAATTGAGCTGATTTCCTTATTAACACCAACAGTTTGTTGGGAAACTATAGTGTGGCTAGGCTTAGGTACACTAATCTCACCAGCCTTATCCTTAGGGTTTCTTGGATTTTCACCATGTCCCTCACCTAAGTCACTCTCTTTCACATTCCCGTCTTTGTGTTTGGTAGTTTTTTGCAACTAATTTCTTTTGAGAGAAACCAGAGGGGGCTTTCTTTGTTTTGGATTTTGAAATTGTTGATTTGGTAGCTTGGGTAGGCATCTGTTGGGTCATTGACACAGATTCCATAGCTACACTTGAAGGCAAAGAAATTTATGAGGTTGGAAGAGTGGAGATAGTTGTGCTTACCTCACTTACCTGAGGGCCCTCCATGATTGGAAAGTAGTAGATGGGCACCTCTTTGTGGTGACTTTCTCTATTGAGATCTGTAATGATTCTTCTTTCTTGAACCCAACAATTCAGTTTGTTGATTGGGTTCTCAACATCAATGTTCTCAATAAGATGGTTAGCAAGCATCATAAAGAATCTAGAATAGTAGACACTTTTACCTCTCTTATTAAGTTCTCCTAACTTATAACCTAACTCAAACATGATCAAGTCACTAAAGTTGAAGTACTTATCAGTAACTAGCATATAAAGCATGTTAAGCATGGAAATGTTAACAGAATCAAAATTACTCACTTTACCAGAAAATACCTTAGTTACCACATCACACAGATAGCTCCATTAGCCACCTAATCTCACTTAACTTAGAGGTTGAAAGTGCATAGCCATAGAATTTAGAATGGTAACTAAGTTATCATCAGTGTATGGAACAGTAGTAGTGTTATCTGGAATTTTAAAGCATGCTTTGATAATGTCACTATTAATGCAGAACTGCTTACCTTTAAGAGAGAAAGTTATGGTCTTGTCAGAAAATTGGTACACAGCAGTTATCCATATCTCTTCCACAACTTCACAATAGATTGGGTCACTCCAGTATAGAATAACTGAGTTTGCAGCTCTTCACAAAGTCCATCATTTTGTTAAAGTCTCCAGATTGTGGAATCTCCTTATTCACAAGAGCTATGAAGTTGTTCTTTTCATAGATGAATCCAGACTGGGACATGATTTTGACTACTGGTGCCATTTTTATGATATGGAAATTTGCAGAGAGAGTATTTGCTTTTGAAAAGAAAGAAATTAGAGCAATTGATTTGAGAATGATAAAAGAATAGAATAATAATGAATTCTGCTTTTATGCTATCTCAGAAATAAACTGTCAAAAATAATAATGTGAAATAGAGTAACCAATCAAAATATCCCAAAATAGCCGTTTCAAAAAAAATAAACTATCAAAATTCTGTCAATTATCCGTCGTGTTATACTTACAAACTGTAAGTATACACGATGGATAATGTTCAGAGTTTTAACGACTAAGATTTAGACAATTCGATGGATGAGAGTAAAACAATTATCCGTTGGGTTATAAAATAATCCAGAAAAGTAATTAATTTTATTAACAAATAATATTCTGACGGTTGATCAAAATCAATGAATAATGAGCATCTGTCGGGATGTAAATTTTGACTTAGCCAAAATTTCATCCATAGTAGAAAAACAATTAAGTTTCTGGCTGCATTATAACTTGCAAAAATATCTGAAATGATTCAAGAATAATTAAGCATACCTAACTCACTTACCAACCTTGAAAAGGTGGATTCATCAAGTGGCTTGGTAAAGATATCTGCAAGCTTCTTTTCACTTGGAATAAAATGAAGTTCCACAGTACCATTCATCACATGTTCCCTAATGAAGTGGTACTTGATGTCTATGTGCTTTGTTCTTGAATGCTGTACTGGATTTTCACTGATGGCAATTGCACTTGTGTTATCACAGAAAATGGGAATTATGTCCATTTGTAGACCATAGTCCAACAATTGGTTTTTCATCCACAAAATATGTGCACAGCAAATACCAGCATCAATATATTCAGCTTCAGCTGTAGAAGTGGAAACTGAATTTTGTTTTTTACTGAACTAGGACACAAGCTTGTTCCCTAGAAATTGACAGGATCATGTTGTACTTTTTCCATCTATTTTACAACCGGCATAATCTGCATCTGAATAATCAGTTAGATCAAACCAGAATCTCTAGGGTACCAAATGCCAAGTTTTGGAGTTCCCTTGAGATATCTGAAAATTCTCTTTATAGCTACTAAGTGAGATTCTTTAGGATAAGCCTGAAATCTAGCACAAAGACAAGTAGTAAACATTATATCTGGCCTACAAGCTGTTAAGTACAGAAGTGAGCCAACCATGCCCCTATAGCTTGAAATATCCACAGACTTTTCAGTAGTGTTAATTCAAGTTTAGTTGCAGTGGTCATGGGAGTTTTTGTAGATGTGCAATCCATTAGATCAAACTTCTTTAAAAGATCATGAATATATTTAGTTTGACTAATGAATATTCCATCACTAACTTGCTTAACTTGTAATCCAAGAAAGTAAGTTAGTTCTCCCATCATGCTCATTGCATACTTACTTTGCATCAGTTTGGCAAACTTTTTGCAAAGTTTTTCATCTGTAGAGCCAAATATAATATCATCTACATAAATTTGAACAAGTATACTAGAGCCATTAACATTTCTAAAGAATAAATTTTTATTAGCAGTACCTCTTGTGAAGTGATTTTCCAAAAGAAACTTTGATAAAGTGTCATACCAGGCTCTAGGTGCTTGCTTCAGTCCATAAAGTGTTATCAAGAGATAATAGACATAGTCTGGAAAATTGGGATCTTCAAAATGAGAAGGTTGACTGACATAGACTTCCTCCTCCAAATCTCCATTCAGAAAGGCACTTATGACATCCATTTGATAGACCTTGAAATTGGCATGGGCTGCATAGGCTAAGAAAATTCTGATGGCTTTAAGTATTGCAACAGGAGCAAAAGTTTCATCAAAATCTATTCCTTCTTGTTGACAGTAGCCCTTAACAACCAATCTAGCTTTTTTCCTGACCACTATGCCATTTTCGTCCATCTTATTTCTGAATACCCACTTGGTGTCAATGGATTCTTTCTTTCCTTTAGGTTTGGGTTCCATACTTTGTTCCTTTCAAATTGGTTTAACTCCTCCTGCATAGCTAAAATCCAATCAGGATCCAACAAAGCTTATTCTACCTGCTTTCGTTCTTCCTTAGATAGGAAGCTGTTATATAAACATTCTGCTTGAGTTGCTCTCCTTGTTTGAACTCTATAAGATGCATCACCAATGATGAGCTCAAAAGGGTGATCTTTACTCCATTTTCTTTGTTGAGGTAGATTAGCTCTAAATGAAGAGGCCTCATTGTTGTCTTGATGTATGACTAAGTTTTGATTATTAGAAACTCCCCCTGAGTTTGTGAATCTTTGATTTGAGAAAGGGGTACTTTTTATAGGTGATCTGTTTTGACTCTCAGCTTCTCTCATTATTCTAACAGATGATGCACTTTCTATCTCGACAGATGAAGCTAATTGTCTCCCGACAGATAAGGCAGATTATGTCCCAACGGATGAAATATTTTGTGACCGACAGATGTTGAATTATGTGCTTCATTAGTTGTAGATTTTTCTGCATTATCCTTAGTTCACTGGTTTCTTGATCACTTCATCATCACTGTCATCACTAACCATCTCCACATTATCAAACTTGAGGCTTTCATGGAAATCTCCATCTTGCAGTCCTTCAATCTTTTTATCATTAAACACAACATGTACTGACTCCTTAATAATATTGGATCTTGGATTGTAGACTCTATATTCCTTTCCCACAGCATAATCCAACAAAAATTCCTTCATCTGCTTTAGCCAAACTTTCCATGTTGATCAGTTTGATTCCTTAAGATGTAACATTTGCAGCCAAAGACATGAAGAAAATTTAGCGTCGGCTTCCTATTCTTGAACAATTGGTAGGGTGTCATGCATTTTTCTTGATTTACCAAAGAGATATTTTGAGTGTAGTAGGCAGTATTCACAGCTTCAGCCCAAAAGTATGTTGGTAACTTTTGATTCTTCAAGCATTGTCCCTTGCAGCTTCAATAAGAGATATGTTCCTTTCTTTCCACTATCCATTTTGTTATGGAGTTCTTGCTGCAGAAAACTCATGCATAATCCTATTCTCTTCGTAAAATGATCTCATCACAACATTCTTGAACTCAGTTCCATTGTCACTCCTGATTCTTCTTACTTTAAAATCAGGATGATTGTTGACTTGCCTTATGCGATTTATGATGATTTCACTAGCTTCATCTTTGGACTTTAGGAAATATGTCCAAGAGAACTTTGAGAAATAATCCACAATTACTAGGCAAAATCTTTTTCTTGAGATGGACAACACATTGACTGGTCCAAACAAATCCATGTGTAATAATTGCAAAGGTTTTTTCAATTGTTGAATCAAGCTTCTTTCTGAATGATGCCTTGACTCTGCCTTCCTTTCTGGCAGACATCCACACAGTCCATCCTTAGTAAACTCCACTTGAGGAATACCTCTAACCAGTTCTTTCTTGAAAGTTCATTCATGGTCTTGAAGTTTAGATGGGACAGCTTCTTGTGCCAAAGCCAACTTTCATCTTGACTTGCTTTACTGAGAAGACAAGTGACTGATTCTGCATTTGATGAGTTGAAGTCAGCTAAGTACACATTTCCTTTTCTCACTCCAGTGAGAACCATTTTGTTGCTCTTTTTGTTTGTCACAACACAGGCTTCTGAATTGAAAGTAACTGAGTTGCCCTTATCACAAAGTTGGATGATACTCAACAAATTATGCTTGAGACCATCCACTAGTGCAACTTCTTCAATGATGACATTGTTTTTTGAAATCAAGCCATATCCCACAGTATAACCTTTGATGTCATCTCCAAAAGTAATACGTGGGCCAGCCCTTTCCTTGAACTCAGTGAGCCAGGGTGTAGAATCTCCAGTCATGTGCCTCGAGCAACCACTATCTAGATACCAAAGATTCTTTCTTTTCCCCTGCACACATCAAAACAAAATCAAGGTTGATTTTGGTACCCAAGTTTCCTTGAGTCCTGCCTTCTTAGCTTTCTTCTTTGGTTTCTTAGGTTTGATCTCATTTGACTTAGGAATTTCTGATTCCATCCTTAGTCATCCGAGTTGGACCTTTGAAACCAGTCATTAAAATAGAATTAATCATGCACATTATTGATTAACAGGAAAAGGCATGCTATTTACAAACATGTTATTCCAGTAAGGCATGCTAAATGGCATTTGAGGTATACTAAATGCAACCTAATAAGGATTAGGTGTAAATGGCATATTAGCAAATTGTGCATTCATATTCTGAGTAGACAAAGCATTTATAGGCATGGTAGGCATGGCAGTCATGTTGGGAAAAGAAGAGGGTGTATAGGAGTAGGCATGGCAAGTTTGCAATTAACAAACAAATGATTGACACTACCACACTTAACATAAATTTTTCTCGGTGCATATTTATCAGGTGTGTAGTTGTTATGTTTATTAATTCCTACTTTCCCATTTCTATTGTTTTTTTTTTTAGCTTCCGTTTTAACCTCAATCTTTTCTAATCTGTCACTCAATTGCTTGATAGACAGATGACCAACATTAACTTTCTTTTCCTTCCTGACTTGACTTGATTCTCCTGGAATAAAATTCTTAGAAACTGATCCATATTCTCACTCAACTTACCTAGCTTAGCTTTGCTATCTGGTTTACTCACAGCCGACGGATGTGGCTCCTTGTCACTCGACAGATGATCTTTTTGATTATCCGACAGATGATTTTCATCATCCGTCCAGTCCACATCTGTAAGTGTTAGGAATATGTGTATTAGTTGATGATACGTTAAACACAACACTTAAGTAGAAATCTAGTGTTTTGTAGTCCTCAACGGATAAGACCATTTTGGCTATCCGTTGAAGGAGTAGCTTTACTTAGAAATAAGTTTAGTATTGTAGCACATTTCATTCTCTGTATTTAAGTTGTAATTCTTAGATGTTGTGGGAAATTATCAGTCATGTTGACTACTAGTGGATATGCAAATAGGAGGGCTAATTGTAAATATTTCATGCCTTGTAATTTTGTATAAGTGAAGTAGTATCAACTGATATTAAAGGCCTTCAACGGATGAGAAACAAAGCTTCAATGGATGTCTCTAAAGCTTCAACGGATAACATCCATCAACGGATGAGTGCTTCAACGGATAAAGCTTCAACTGCTAATGCATCAACGGATAAAGCTTCAACGGATAAAGCTTCAACGGATGCTTAGTTCAATAGCAGTTGATAGTGACAATTCATAAGCTGACAGAGGCACATGGGTTGACAGAGATTAACTGGAATGTGGCAGCCTCTAGGAGGAATCAAGAAAATGCAGCATTTCCATTCTGGTGCAAACAAGGAAGTATTCAAAGATTCACAGCTAAACCTAAATTGCATTGGATAGAGAAATGAAGAAGAAACATGTGAAGAATCTTTTAATTGTATTTTACTAGTTTTGTCTTCACTTGTAAACTTGGTGATATATAAACCAAGTAGCAGCTAGTAATTAGATAGTGAATTTTCCAGAGCTGTTTAGAAAAATCCAGAGAGAAAATCATCTAGTTTGTACTAGGACGCAGCTGTGATTTAATTCTTTGAATCACAGATTTTCTGAAATAACACATCTCTGGTGGAACAACAAATCCACCTAGAAAAGTTTTTAAGTTCTTTGTGTTCTTTACATTTGTGTTTGAATTATATATCTGTCTGTATTAGCTTCAAGCAATTCACACACATTTGCTCACTAAAACACTTAGCCTTAGAAACTGCTCAAAACTTTAAAAAGTTTTGAGATTTACATTCAACCCTCCATTCTGTAAAATCTCATTGTTAGTCCACTGGGAATAACAATTGGTATCAGAGCAAGCTCTTACATACAAAGAGTTTAAGTCCCGACATCATGAGTAAGAACGGATGTTGGTGGTAAAGATTCCAATCCTGGAAAAGAGATAACTATCATCACTGGAAAGTTGAAGATGTATTTTACATCTTTCTCTCAAGATGAAAGCTTACAGTCAAACTGCATTGAAAGTGGGTCCTCACATCCCTCACAAGGTGGCCACCAGCTGCTACTGAACAGTGTTTGGGACAGTCTATTCCCAAGCCAAAAGCAAGAAATGGACTGTTGAAGATATTGAAGAGGTTCACAAGGACAAGAAAAGCCATGAACATTTCTGTTTAATGGCCTAGATTCAAGATATGTTTGACAATGTTCATAACAAGCCAAACTGCTAGGGAAATTTGGATACTATGCAACTTATTCTGTGAAGGTACTGGCAAGTTAGAGAAATAAAATGCAGCTTCTCATTCGACAGTATGAAGTATTTCCAATTTGAAGAGGAGAATCATTGCAATAATACCTTCAAACAGATTTCAGAAACTGTTGAATGGATTGAAGCTGTATGTCAGAGTGTACCAAGTCAAGGACTCCAAATTTAAAATTTTTCTTGAGGTCTCTACCAAGGAATGGAAGCCTATGACTGTTTCTTATAAGAAATTCTCAAGATTATTAAATGGACTTCACACTGGAAAGATTATATGGAATTATGAAGACCTATGAACTTGAGATGGAGGAAGAATGAGGCTGTTGGAAAAGGGAAAAGAGGGAAAAAGGAGGACTAGTTGCACTTGTAGCTGACAATGAGAAGATGAAGCCACGAATGAGGAAAGACAATGCAAATCTCAAAATTGGCACAAGCAAATCAGAATCAGCAAGGGAAATGAGCAAGTAGCTGAGGATGAAAGGACAATTTCCAGTCACAGATGACTCTGATGATGTTGATGACCATCTGGCTTTTTGTCCAGGAGGTTTTGCAAAAGGGATGAAATTCAGGAAAATGCACAATTCCACTAAGGTCAAAACACGACATGGTGGACAACTCTAAGTTCAAATGTTATAACTGTTGGCTTAAGTGGACACTTTGCAAATGAGTGCAGAAAAACCATCCTCTGATAAGAAGAAATTTGAGCAAGTTGATTACAAAAAGAAGTATTTTGATTTGCTCAACAAAAGAAAAGAGCTTTTCTGACTCAAGATGAGTTAGGGCAGCAGATGGAGCCAATGAAGATGATGATATGGAATATGTCAACCTAGCCCTGATGGCTAATTCTAATGAAAATGAAACTAGTTCATCAAGCAACCAGGTAATTACTACTGATCTCTCTCAGCTTTCTAAGATTGAATGCAATGAAGCCATAAATGATATGTCCAATGAATTATATCATTTGCGTGTTTCCCTTAAATCACTAGCTAAAGAAAACACAAGAATCAAAGAGAATAATTTGTTTTTAAGTGATAGGAATGCTGTGTTAGAGAATCAGGTAATTGAGCTTGAAAAGATTAAAATTAAATGCTTGACTGTTGAGAGTGAACTAGAAGAAGCTGTTAAGAAAGTAGAAATTCTTTCTAAACAGTTAGAAAGTGAGCAAGAGGTAATCAAGGCCTGGAAAACATCTAGGGATGTTAGTGCTCAGATTGTCAAGGTTCAGGGAATTGAATCATTCTGTGAGAATGCCTGGAAGAAAAACAAAAAGGAGTTAGAATTAATTGATGGATTGTCAACGAATGTGGAATCAACGGATGATGAAAGTTATCCGTTGAAGGAAGAAAAAGAACATCCGTTGAAGGCTCATCAATTAAAACAGGCAAGTGATTCTAAAAAGAAAAATCTCAATAAGAAGGTTGGTTCAACTTTCAAGAACTTTGTCAAAGAAGGAGCTAGCACATCCAAAGATGCCAGTAAGGTGAATATATGACACATGACTTTAGATTAGTTGAAAAATAGGCTTAAATTGGTTGAGGATAAAAAGGAAACTAAAAGAAAATCTAATAGAAATGGGAAGGTAGGGATTAATAAACACAACAATTACACACCTGATAAGTATGCTCCTAGAAAAAGCTGTGTGCATTGTAAAAGTGTTAATCATCTATCTGATAACTGCAAATCTGTTAAGAATGCTCCCATGCCTTTAACTCCCTCCATGCCTAACATGTCTATGTCACCTCTGCATGCTATGCCTGTTATGTCTCATCAGAATCCTCATGCACATTTTGCAAACATGCCATATGTTAATAATCCTTATTTTACTGCATTCAGTATGCCTCAGATGCCATACAACATGCCTATGTGGAATAATATATTTACACAATCTATGCCCTATCAAATTCAACCAAATATGCTAAATGACTCTGTGACTAACCCTACACCTCAACCAACTACATCTGAGACCAAGGTTGACCCAAAGTTACCTAAGTCAAGAGATGCAGGAGGAATGAAGTCTAGGAAAAAGACTAACAAGGCTGGACCCAAGGAAACTTGGGTACCAAAATCAACTTGATTAATTTTGTTGTGTGCTGGGAAAAAGAAGGAATCTATGGTACTTGGACAGTGGTTGTTCAAGACACATGACAGGAGATTTCACCCTGCTCACAGAGTTCAAGGAGAGAGCTGGCCCTAGCATAACCTTTGGAGATGACAGTAAAGGGTTCACTATGGGATATGACTTGATTTCAAAATAAAATGTCATCATTGATGAAGTTGCATTAGTTGATGGTCTCAAACACAATCTATTGAGCATCAGTCAACTATGTGACAAAGGGAATATTGTTTCCTTCAATTCTGAAGCCTGTGTTGTCACAAGTAAGAAGGACAACAAAGTGGTTCTAACTGGAGTTAGAAAAGGGAATGTGTACTTAGCTGACTTCAACTCTACAGATTCAGAATCAATTACTTGTCTTCTCAGCAAAGCAAGTCCAGATGAAAGTTGGCTATGGCACAAAAAGCTGTCCCATTTGAATTTCAAGACAATGAATGATCTAGTCAAAAAGGACTTAGTTAGAGGAATCCCTCTAGTGGAATTCACAAGGGATGGACTGTGTGATGCTTGTCAGAAAGGAAAGCAAAAGAAAGCATCATTCAGTAAGAAGCTTGAATCAGCAATTGATGAACCGTTACAACTGCTACACATGGATCTTTTTGGACCAGTCAATGTATTGTCAATTTCAAGGAAAAGATATTGCCTAGTGATTGTAGATGATTTCTCAAAGTTTTCATGGGCTTATTTTCTTGGATCAAAGGATGAAGCTAGTGAAATCATTATCAATCATATCAAGCAAGTCAACAATCATCCAGATTTCAAAGTACGGAATATCAGGAGTGACAATGGAACTGAGTTCAAGAATACAACCATGAAGTTGTTCTGTGAAGAAAATGGGATCATGCATGAGTTCTCAGCTCTAAGGATTCCACAACAAAATGGTATGGTGGAAAGGAAGAATAGATCACTAATTGAAGCTACAAGAACAATGCTTAAAGAGTCAAAACTCCCAACATACTTTTGGGCTGAGGCTGTTAACTGTGCATGTTACACTCAGAATATTTCTCTAATTAATCAGGAAAAAGGTATGACTCCCTATCAATTGTTCAAGAGAAGAAAACCAAATTTAAACTTTCTGCATGTCTTTGGTTGCAAATGCTACATTCTAAGGAATCAACCTGATCACAAAGGGAAGTTTGATGCAAAGGCTGATGAAGGAATATTTGTTGGTTATTCTACTGGAAAATCATTTAGGGTCTACAATCTAAGAACCAACAGTGTCATGGAATCTGTGCATATTGTGTTTGATGATATAAAGATTGATGGACTAACATATGAGGGACATCATGAAGGACTCAAATTTGACAACATTGAGATATATTGTGATGATAGTGAAGATGAGAATGATGGAGAAGGCACCTCAAAAAGAATTCAAAATTTGCCTTTGGATAATGCACAGAATGCTGCATCCGTTGAAAGTCATAATTCAGCTTCCATTGATAGAAGCAATGCAGCATCCGTTGAAAGAAAAAGTGCATCATCCGTTGAAGTTCATAATGAAGCATCCGTTGATCAAAGTCTGTCAACGGATAATCATTTCACTTCATCAGTTGATAGAACTCCCAATTCCTTTCAAAGGATCAGCAACTCAGGGGGAGTTTCAACCAATCAACACTCTATCACACATCATGACAATACCGAGGCAACCTCATCTAGAACTAATCTACCACCTCAAAGGAAATGGACCAAGAATCACCCTTTTGAACTGATCATTGGTGATGCTACATCTAAAGTGCAAACTAGAAGAGCTACTCAAGATGAATGTCTGTATAGTAGCTTTCTATCACAGGAGGAAGCTAAGAGAGTGGAAGAAGCTCTATTGGATCCATATTGGATTTTAGCAATGTAAGAGGAGCTAAACCAATTTGAAAGGAACAAAGTATGGAAGCTGGTACCCAAGCCAAAGAACAAGAGTTCTATTGACACAAAATGGGTATTCAGAAACAAGATGGATGAAAATGGCATTGACATAAGGAATAAAGCCATATTGGTTGCTAAAGGCTATTCTCAACAAGAGGGAATAGATTTTGATGAGACATTTGCTCCAGTTGCAAGACTTGAAGCCATCAGAATTTTTCTAGCCTATGCAGCCCATGCCAATTTTAAGGTCTATCAAATGGATGTCAAGAGTGCATTTCTGAATGGGGAATTGGAGGAAGAAGTTTATGTAAGCCAACCTCCAGGATTTGAAGATCCAAATTTTCCAGACTATGTGTATTATCTGTTGAAAGCACTCTATGGACTAAAGCAAGCACCTAGAGCCTGGTATGAGACTTTGTCAAAATTTCTTCTAGATAATCACTTCACAAGAGGTACTGTTGACAAAACTCTTTTCTTTAGAAATGTTAATGGCTCTACAATACTTGTTCAAATTTATGTAGATGATATTATATTTGGGTCTACAGATGATAAGCTTTGTAAAAAGTTTGCTAAGTTAATGCAAAGTAAATATGAAATGAGCATGATGGGAGAGCTAACTTATTTTCTTAGTTTACAAGTTAAACAAGTTAGTGGTGGAATTTTTATTAGTCAAACTAAATATATTTATGATCTTTTAAAGAAGTTTGACTTAATGGATTGTTCATCTGCAAAAACTCCCATGGCCACTGCCACCAAGCTTGAATTAAACAAGGCTGAAAAGTCTGTAGACATTTCAAGTTATAGAGGCATGGTTGGCTCACTTTTATATTTAACTGCCAGTAGACCTGATATAATGTTTTCTACATGTCTCTGTGCTAGATTTCAAGCTGACCCTAAAGAGTCTCACTTAGTGGCTATTAAAAGGATTTTCAGATATCTCAAAGGGACTCCAAATGTAGGAATTTGGTACCCTAGAGAGTCTGGTTTTGATCTAATTGGCTACTCAGATGCAGATTATGCAGGTTGTAAAATAGACAGGAAAAGCACAACTGGCACCTGTCAATTTCTAGGGAATAAGCTTGTGTCATGGTTCAGCAAGAAGCAAAATTCTGTTTCAACATCAACAACTGAAGCTGAGTACATTACTGCTGGTAGTTGCTGTGCACAGATACTGTGGATGAGGAATCAACTATTTGACTATGGACTAACTGTTGACAAAATTCCCATATTTTGTGACAACACAAGTGCCATTGCCATTACTGAAAATCCAGTGCAGCATTCAAGAACCAAGCACATTTACATCAAGTACCACTTCATAAGGGAACATGTGATGAAAGGTACAGTGGAACTTCATTTTGTTCCAAGTGAAAAGCAGATTGCAGACATATTTACCAAGCTACTTGATGAATCAACATTCACAAGATTAGTAAGTGAGCTAGGTATGCTTAATTATTCATAAATTCATGTCCTCATTATAATCTGCTTTGAAGCCTGAAATGAATTTGTGGTAAGAACAAAGTTGGCTTTAAGTAAAGTTTATTCTATCAATGGATATTCCCTATCAGTTGAAAGCCAAAATTGTTCTATCAACGGATGTTCATTATCCGTTGAAAGATAAATACATTTCTGGTAATTTTATCCTTCAACGGATAAAAATAGTGTTAATCTTCAACGGATAACTATTTACCTCATCCGTTGAAGTATCACATCAGTTACTTTAAGTGAGTCACAGCCGTTGATTCGTTTACTTAACCGTTGATACATATACACACAGTTGTATGTATTTGTATTAAAGGCAGTTTTCAGAATTTCTACAGTTTTCTTTATTCTCAAACGGCTGTAATTTACTTAAAAGTATCATTTAATCATTTTATTTATGTTTTAATTCGAGAAAGTATAAAAGCCCATTGAATTCTTATTTTCACTTTACGCTTTCTTGCAATTTTTACTTTCTTTCTCTCCCAAAACTCTCAATCTTTTCTCTGCAACCTCTACTCACAACAATGGCACCAGTAGTCAAGATTATGTCTCAGTCTGGCTTTGTTTATGAAAAGAACAATTTCGTAGCCTTGGTGGAAAAGAATGAAGCCCACTCAGATTATCACAAGATGATGGACTTCATCAAGAACTGCAAACTAAGCTATGCAATGCTGGAAGCCCCAACTATCTATTGTGAGGTAATTGAGGAGATTTGGACAACTGCAGAGTTCAACTCCACAGATATGACCATTTCTTTCTCTCTCAAAGGTAAGGAATACTGTATTAACTGTGACGATATACAGTCTTGCTTTAAGCTACCTGAGAATAATGCCATGACACCACACACTGATAATGATGTATCTGCTATGTTAGATTCCATAGGCTATTCTTTTGATTCTGCTAGTTTAGGGAGCATTAGAAGAAAGGGCCTTAGGAAAGAATGGAGTTTTCTTGGAGATGCCTTTATCAAGGTTTTCTTTGGGAAGATTAGCAATTTTGATGCCATAACTTCATCTCTTGTTAATATGCTCTATATGCTAGTTTCTGATAGGTACTTTAATTTTATCAACTATGTCATGCTAGAATTAGGTTCCAGATTAGGTAACAAAGCTAATAGACCTCATAACATCTACTATGCTAGATTCTTTATGTTATTGGCTAACCATGTTGCTGAAGGCTTGGTCATAACTAATGAGAGCAATAAACTAAAATACTGGGCACAAGAGAAAAGGGTCCTTGCAGACCTTGTGAGAATTAACCTCAACAGCCAGGTGCCATTGGTATATTTGCCAATAATGAATGCACCTCAGGTAAGTGAGGTAAATACTTCTGCAACTCCTACTTCTTCCAACCCCATTGTTTCTTTGCCTTCTAGTGTGGCAATGAAATCTGTGTCTTTGTCCCAACATATTCCTACCAAAGCCACCAAAACTAATATTCCAAAACACAAGTCAAAGAAAACCACCTCTGTTGTTTCTCAAAAGACAACAGTTGTAACAACTACCATAAACCCTGAAGGGAGTGAACATGGTGCGAGTGGTGAGAGGAGGGGTAAACATCAAGAAACCCCCCAGGATAAGGTGGGAGAGGTGAGTGGTACCCTAGCCAACCAAACCACAGTTTCTCAAAAGAATGTGGTGGTTCAAAAGGAGTCAAACACATCCCTAGTTGCATCCTCCCAAAAGGATGCAGCTATTGAAAATAGTCCCCAACCAGGGACACAAAACAAAAGAGGGAGGGACACTGAAGCCACACATTCACCTATCAAAGCCTTTTCAAGAAGAAAGAAGGCTAAAACCCTAGTTTCAACACAAGGGGCACACACTGCACAGATACATCCACCTGTATCTTTGCCTTCTCAAATTCAGCTTGATGTGGCTCCAGCAAATATGGAGTCACAACCCCATTCTCTCATAATAGACACACATCAATCACCAAATTCTCCATCACCATCTCTGGGTGTGGATATGATATTCACATCAATTCCTGATTCTCTCTCTTTAAAACTCAGGGAGGAGCCCCACTCAAATCCTGGTGATCATCATCTTTTAGATGATTTGTTGGATCATCAGCCAATTCTTTCAGACTTAGTTGAAGAATCTGTGTCACCTCACTTAAAATCAATTCACACAGATTCAACAATTATGTCACTTTCAAAATATACATATTTTCCTTCTTCAACGGATATCTCTCATCCGTTGACAAGTGGTTGTTCTTCGACGGATAAGCTTAACAGCAGTTATCCGTTGATATCATCAGTTTCCACTTCAACGGATACTCCCTATCCGTTGATGGTCTCTACACATATAACTGAATCAATTCCAAGTGTAGAAGACATGGTTACTGTACAATCACTTCTAGGATTGAGGGAAGGGAGTGATAATTTGAGTGAGAGGCTGGGTTGCTCCCAGGCAAAAGGAGAGGTTGAGAGTCACAATATGCATGCTATTTCTTCCAGCATGGCAAAAGTGAGTGAGAGGAGTGCCACCTTAGTAGGTGAGGGTGTGTGTGAGCCAGGGGGAGCCCTTGATGCAAGAATATAGAGAAAATGAGAGAAAAGCAGGTATAGAAGCTATAAGGGTGGATCCAGCCATTGCTAGTGAGTCAATAATTGTGGATGATGCTGAAAAGGGAAGACAATTTCAGCAACATTACAAAGCTGAAATTGGTAACATTTCCTTGGATGCTGACACTTTTACTCATCCTGTTTCAGCCTATCAACTGTTGGATGCTCAGGGAAATGTGGAGGCAGAGCAGACTTTGAACATAGTGCACACTTCAGAATCTCTTCAAAGAGATAAAACTATTGTTAATAGGATGCCTTCTCAAGCTGGTGAGCCATCTGAAGAATTTGAAGTAAATTCTATTGATGATGACTCTATTTCTTTGGATGGGAGCATGAACTTAGGGGGAGATGCAGGTCCAAGTTCTGTTCCAGATTTACCTGAATGGGCATGGACAAAGAAATCTACACCAGGACAGTTTAGTGTAGCTTTGGTCAAGCAAGTTATGGCTATTCAAAAGGCCCTTCAGGAGACTACAAATGTTGGTACCAAGGCTATTCTTCAAGCTCATCTAGACTCTCTGCATCTCTTGCAGTTGTAGCACATCAGACAGAATTTGAGTGTGGATGAACTCAAAAAGGATATTGCTGATCTGAAATCCTACAATTCTGAGAAGTTGGATTCAGTCATGCCTTATGGTACAATGCAAGATTTGTTGCTGAGATTGAGGAGAGAATCTGATGCTGACAAGAGGCTGGACAAGTTGGAAAACAGAGTTCAAGTCATTGAAGACTCTGTGGTCACCATTCTTCAAAATCAACAATCTCAGATAAATCTACTATTACAGCTGGCAAAAGCACAAGGCTTGACCCCTATCCTTGATGATAACAAAAAAGGGGAGAATGAAGGGGAAGGGGAAGGAGAGCCATCAACAAAAGTTCAAATATCTAAAGTCCTAGTTCCTGCCATCACCACTTCTCCAACACTTCAAATCAAAGGAAAGCTTGATGGAATTGATCTAATCCAGATAGCAGCAGCTGAGATGAAAGTCAAAGAGCAAAGGAGGAAAATTGATGAAAGGATGCAATAAATTTTTGGTTCTACAACTTCAAAATCACAATCTGTGAAGCATAGCACAAAGGTGGAGCCAATCATTATGGAGCTCAAGCCAGTAAGGAGGAATAAGGTTGAAGAGACTTCTTCCAAGAATCTGAAACCTATGGTTCTCAAGCCCAACAACAGATCCAATAAGGACTCTACAAAGAACCCTCTAAGCCTTGCTCAGTTGAAAGAAGTGGATTTTCGTCTTCCAAAGCCTGATGAAGACAAGGTTTTGGGTGGTAATATCATGAAACACAAGGAGACCAAGGATGTGGTTGAAAGAATGAACATGGCTATTATCTTTAGAGAGGGAAAGAGTATCTGTGTGATACAAGGATATCCCAAATTCTCAATAGCCAAGAGGGAAGAAGCCAGAAGGTTGAAGGAAGAAGCTAAAAAGCTAAAGGCTGACAAAAGAGCACAAACAAAGCTTGAAAAACAGCTAAAGTCAAGTCAAGCTGAAGAAAAGAAAGAAATTGAAGACAAGGGTGAAGATGAGGTATGGGGGACATGCTTAGTGATGATGTGGAAGAAAGAAGTAAGGAAAGAAAGGAATGGCAGAAAGGGAACAGAAAGAAGGCCAATGCAAAAAGGAAGATGGTAGATGAAACTGAAGAAACCCAATCAAAATCCAAACCACTACCTTATATTCCTGAACCCATTGTGCCTGACCCCTTCATAAACATCCATGGTGAAACAATCACTCCTAAGGAGGAACCAATTGATTGGGACACCATCAAATTACCCACCTTCTTAACCACTTCTCCACCATCAAAGAAACAGAATAGAAAAATCAAATCAACACCTCCTCTAACCTCAATCAAATTCACTCAGAAGCCTAAGCCTAAGCCACAAGCCTCAAAGGATGATTATGTTCACATTTGTGACATAAAGGAATTTTCAGACATTGAACTCTATCTGGATGAGCTGGAGGAAGTAAGGGGAATAGATGCCTACAGACAGCTTCCAGAAAGACTAGTGTTCAAATATAAAGGAAGTGGGGAAAGGACTTGGCCTCTTTACAAAATTCTGAATGAAGGCTATTCTACCTTGGTTAGAGTCTACTCAGCTATAAAAAGGGATTCTGGCTTTACCAGGACTGCCAAAACTGAGATTCTCAACAAGATTGCCAGCATAAGGAAAACTTGGTGGGAGCCCAATGCCTTGCCTAGAACATTACTCATCCCAGAGAGAGGAATTACAGTTCATAAATCACCTCATTGGTTGATGGAGTTCAGAGACAATAAAGGAGTCAGAAGATTTTTCAGACTTGAAGATCGGCTCAAGATTGCCAGTAATGAAACTCTCAAGGATATGCAATCTAAGTTGGACATCAATGAAGAAGATGAAGCTGAATTCTACAGACAACTCCAACTCCAAATAGAGGAGAATGACAGGAGGCTAGGGAAGAAAACAAGGGATCAAAGGAAAAGAAATTAATCTACTCAGGCTAAAGGAGCACCCTTGGAAACAATGTAATTCTTCAATTCTATCTCAGTATACACATTTTTGCAGCACTTTTGAATTTCTACTTTATTTCAGTTCATATGTTTGATAAGTGTTTTGTTATCATCAAGTTAAACCCAAATTTATGCCTATAGTTCAAGTAGACATAAATAGGGGGAGATTGTTAGGAATATATGTATTAGTTTGATGATAAGTTAAATAAAACACTTAAGTAGAAATCTAGTGTTTGTAGCCTCAACGGATAAGACCATTTTGGCTATCCATTGAAGGAGTAGCTTTACTTAGAAATAAGTTTAGTATTGTAGCACATTTCATTCTTTGAATTTAAGTTGTAATTCTTAAATGTTGTGGAAAATTATCAGTCATGTTGACTACTAGTGGATATGCAAATAGGAGGGCTAATTGTTAATATTTCATGCCTTGTAATTTTGTATAAGTGAAGTAGTATCAACTGATATTAAAGGCCTTCAAAGGATGAGAAACAAAGCTTCAACGGATGTCTCTAAAACTTTAATGGATAACATCCATCAACGGATGAGTGCTTCAACGGATAAAGCTTCAACTGCTAATGCATCAACGGATAAAGCTTCAACGGATAAAGCTTCAATGGATAAAGTCATCAACGGATGAAAGCTTCAACGAATGCTTAGTTCAATAGCAGTTGATAGTGACAATTCATAAGCTGACAGAGGCACATGGGTTGACAGAGACAAACTGGAATGTGGCAGCCTCTAGGAGGAATCAAGAAAATGCAGCATTTCCATTCTGGTGCAAACAAGGAAGTATTCAAAGATTAACAGCTAAACCTAAATTGCATTGGATAGAGAAATGAAGAAGAAACATGTGAAGAATCTTTTAATTGTATTTTACAGTTTTGTCTTCACTTGTAAACTTGGTGATATATAAACCAAGTAGCAGCTAGTAATTAGATAGTGAATTTTCCAGAGCTGTTTAGAAAAATCCAGAGAGAAAATCATCTAGTTTGTACTAGGACGCATCTGTGATTTAATTCATTGAATCACAGATTTTCTGAAATAACACATCTCTGGTGGAACAACAAATCCACCAGAAAAGTTTTTAAGTTCTTTGTGTTCTTTACATTTGTGTTTGAATATATATCTGTCTGTATTAACTTCAAGCAATTCACACACATTTGCTCACTAAAACACTTAGCCTTAGAAACTGCTCAAAACTTGAAAAAGTTTTGAGATTTACATTCAACCCCCCTTCTGTAAATCTCATTGTTAGTCCACTGGGAATAACATAAATGTTTCGAACAAGTATAAAAATATAACAGTTCTTTATATTTCTGATAAAAACTGTTACAAACTCTCTCAAGAAATACTGATGTTCTTGAGAGTTCTATATCGTACAATACTCGAGTTCTTTTTACTATGTGATGACCTAAACTGTGTTTATATAATACACAGCTGCTACAAATCAGTCTAAGATATGCATTATCAATTACTAATAGAAAATGATACATATCTTAAACTGAATATTATTTTAGAATAAAAGAAGTAATTTTCAGAATTAAATAATGATTTTTGGAATTAAAAATGAATTTTAGAAATGAAATAATGAATTTTGTATTATTTTAAAACAGTAAATTCAGAAATAGAAACTGAGTTGGGAATTGGGGTTTTGAAGATTCAAGGGCGGCCAAGAAGGTGGGGAAGATGACCGGAGCTCAAGAACAAGCTGCCGGAAATCATGGTTCCCCAGATTCTGGTCGGCGAGCTTGCCGCCTCCGGTCGACTTCCGACGATGCCTCGGGACCATCAAAGCCACTCCGATTTGCACGGTTCTTTCACCATTTTGATTCAAACGTACTCCAGAAACTCAAATACGCCAACAACTAGTCCATTCGATCCACCAATCCCAGTTTCCGTTCAGATCGAAAACTTTTTCAGATGAACAAATCAGAAAAAGTCGATTTTACTAAACACCACACTAAAATCAGCAAATCATACAGGGAATTAAAGCTCTAGGCACGTAGAATCTAATACTTATGTTCATAGCATCTTACAATCAACAATTAAAACTAAAAATCGAATTAAAAGTTTTCAAAAACTCATGAATTCGCTTTAACACATCCGAGAATCGTTTAATACCATCAATTATATAAATCGATTGCAATTCGCCTTAGGAAGTTATCTCAATCATCCAAATCCATCAATAACCCTAGAATCGAAAACCCCTAAAAATTAATTAAGAACATTCAAACCTATAAACCCTAATTCACAAATTCGAAGATTAAACTCAATTTTCTATATGTTATTGAACTCCAAATTCATCATATAATATACCAAAATGACTAGGATAAAATTATCTACAAGATTAAGCCATCAAATCACACAAACAACATCAAGAACAAAAATTCATATTTTAATCCTTAATTAATTTGAATTAAAATAAATAAATAAGAAAATCACCTTGATTTCTGCACTAAAATGGTTGATTGATTCAGAAAGTACTTTTCGAGAGCTTCGATTTGATATATGGCACGCCCGAATCGGAGTTCTATAACGCCTTCGTTCGTGCGTTTGATTCTGAGGAACGTATCGATTTCTAGGGTTTTTTTCTCTGTATTTACTGTATTCGTATTGGTTGCAAATGAATAAACGAAATAAATGAAATAAGAAATATGCTATTTATATTTATGGAATATTGGTTCGTTTTGGATCATTTTGAATCGTTAAATTAGTTACTTAGCCGCTAAGTAACTACGAAAATGATCCGATTTAATACCCATATTGGATAATTATCCAAATCGGGCTTTTTATAAAACACTTTATACGGAAATACTGTAATAATATCTCGTCTTTCGAGAATACGGGTTTTGTTGATTTACCAAAATGATTATCGTATCGAAAATCTTGCGTCAGGCCGCGCACGGGTCAAACTGTAATCCGGATCGAAAAAGTCAAAACACAGAAAATGTCCGGAATTACCAGATTAAGTTAGGAAGGAGTTTTCGGAAGAGTTTCGGGTTGTAAAAACGTAAAAAGGGTTGAAGTCGGACGATTCCCGGCTTTATAAAATAATTTTATAATTATTCTTAAAATAATTAATAAGTTCATAAATCATTATAAAATCATAGAACACTCCAAAAATTACCAGAAAAATACCTTAATTATTTATATTTTATTCTGGACATATTAAAATTAACATACTCACATTTTATTATATACAAACATCCAAATATTATTATCAATCATCATTTATTGATAAAAATAATTAGACGTTATGTCCCGGATGTTACATCTGATATGCTCTCTTTTCCTTTCAGCTTTCTCTACTCTCTTCACTCATCTCTCTCTCTTTCAATTAGGTTATCTATCTTTTCATTTTCATATTATAAAGTAAAATTGATTGGTCTTAATTGGTCTTCTTTGCATTAATCGAAACCCTAGTTTCTTAAATCGAAACCCTAGTTTTTCAAAACCCTAGTTTTTTAATCACAATCCTTTAAATCGAAACCCTAGTTTTTAGAATTGGGGATTTTTAGAAATTGAAACCCAAATTGAAGTACTGTATGGTGTTACTAATTATTTTGAATTTGTTTTATACATGACTTGCAAACCAATCCTGATACGTGGCTTCAAGTTCTGGATATTCTTTCTATCACACAAAACCAATCCAGAAGTTCTGGGTAACGCCGCCGCCAGTGTTAGATGTAGCGATACTATCATTATCAGTGTTGAGAAGAAATCAACTGTCAAACTTCAAAACTCTATTCATATAAATAAACTGTATTCATCAAAGATATAACAACCCCCCTTCCTTCTTTAAAAGCTGACCTTAGTGAGTTTTTCCTTCAATTTTCAACTTGTGATATTTTTTTTAATTATTTAAATCCCTTCTTAAATTCACTTATTGTAACTTCAAATTTTGAATCAATATTTTTTCTTCATGGGTTTATAATTTTTTTATCTCTAATTTATTAATCTGATATTTGTAATTTCCAGTTTCTTTGAAAAGTTTTAATTTTTATGTATGTGAGCTGTTATGATTTACAAATTAGAACCCTATTTTGTTTTAATTGGTATTTAATTAGTTTGCTATGTGAAACCCCCTATTTGTTTTAGATAGAATATCAAGTGTAAGAAAGTTGGGATTTTTTTTACTTATAAGCAGTGATTAACTGAAACTAGTGAAGAGTAAGATTAAGTAGGATTAATGCATGAATCGAAAACCTTATTTCGTGCGCCTTTTATTAAAGGTGGATTATCGAAGAAATTGTAATTTTGTTTCGTTGTGTGAATTTCTAAAGTAATGACACTTCACTTAAGATGGAGAAACATGTGTTTTGTACTCAATTTTACTACAATTATGCATTTATAATATATATTAATTTGAATAATTTATAGGAATTATGATTTATCTCTACGTAGAGGAACAAAAAAGTATGATCAGTGATAATTATGTGGACTATTTTGTTGTAAGCTGATGCTCTTGAGGAGAAACTAATCTTAAGATATTTATGTTTATAATATAAGGGCAGTTTTTAAGATGGTAGTGTATAACCAATAGAATCTTGAAAGCATGATGTGTTATGTTATATATGTATATATGTATTCTTTTTTGTTAAAAAGTCTGAGACTCTTAGTTTATTTTAATGGCATTTTAGGCTCTCACAGTTCATTATATCCTTTTATTTATTATAACTCTGTAGTCTGTAGGTGTCACATGTTTGTGTACAAATATGTTGTACTGTATATACATTCTTGTTCTTTATATACATCTTATTTTACACTAATCATATTCATATATGTTCAATTGGGGGAATTAAAGTTTATTTGATATGTCCTATATACATTAGTTGTTGACGAGCTCGACTTTTTTTTTATATATATATAAATGTTAGTTGACTCTAATTATGATTTTAGACTAAAGTGACTATGCTATTTGCTTAGTAGTTGTACTTGGATTAAATTACGATTACGCCTAATGATTTGATTATTACTTGTGCTTGGATTGAAATACGATTAAGCCTAAAGTTTCTTTTTATGATATTATGACTATTGCGAATAAAGTTTGTGTATGTTATTATTCATCAAAGAAATAAAGTTTCTCATGTTCATACTACTATTTTATTCAGAGTTGGTTTTCACGAAATAAAAGATATATAGAGAGGGACAAAAGTAGGAAGAAAGGGAGCTATGGTATTTATATATCTTTTGACTTTGTGCTTTTGGAATTTGTAGCTCTTTTGATCAGGCACTGTCCCATATACCAATTTACTTGATCTCTTCAAAATAAAAAATATGAGTTGTTCATTAATAATTTGTGTATGCCAAATTTACCAAGAAGGCAATAGGCTAATTATAATCATTAGGACGAAATTGAAGAGGCCAAGTTGAGGGCTGAAGTGGTTCGGAAGAAGCAGAAACAAGATGAATAAGAAGCTATGAGGCTTTTGGCTGCTACTTCTGCAACTAAAAAGCGTGAAGAAGAGGATGTGCTATTTGATGAATCCACTGCTGTAAAAAAGTAAACCTCATTGATCAGTCTTGTAACGGTGATTCAGACCATGATAACGATAGGAGTAAGTTTCTATTAACTTTCAGTATTATAGCTCATTTGCTCTTGTTATCTAATTCTGTACTTTTATATGGCAGCTGATAGGGTCCATCAAAATGACACCGGTGATGAAATATATGCAAACTCTGGTACTGCGGAAGATGCCCAGCAGAGCAGCCATCCTCAAAATAGAAGGTTGGACTTTGGGCTTGTAGCATCTGGCAAACGAATTGCAGTACCCTATGTTTTTCACGAAGAAGATGAGGATGCGCAGAAAGAGAAAAAGTTGCGACCTCTGGTTCCCATTGACTACTCAAATGAGGAACTGCAGGCTGTCCAACATCGTCCTTCTGGGGCATTGTCTCCAGACTTGGCAGCAACAACTGAATTTGTAAAGCGTATTACAGGTGTTAAGTCCAAAAAAGATAACAACTTTTTCCCCTGCTCTCAAAAAAATGCAAACCATATTTGATAAGTAAGATAACAGCTTCCTTTGCATATTATATTGCAATTACTTGGTAATAATGATTATTGCATGCTAAACTAGTACTCAACCGTGATTGCAGACTAGAGAACGGTACTTTTACATCTGGATGATCTAGGTGTACTGCTTTCTTTCTTTTTCGAAAAGCTTGAGACATAATCCAAGTTTTACGGATCAATGTATTAATAATTTGGTTTTAATAGAATAGGAATATGCAAGTCATATTTGTTTTATTAGTGAGAATGATAATATTGGATATTTTTTGTTAATATTGAATTCATTTTTTGTTGTTAATTTGGTCCAAAAGTAATTTTATTTTTTTATTGTGTAAGTACTGTAATAACTAAATATACATCACTTTATTGTGTAATAATTGATGTCTATCAGTTTTGTGAGTGTAAACTGATGTTTATCACTTTGCATCAATGAAATACAAATCAGTTTTTGTGAGTGCAAACTGATGTTTACAACCTATATAGACCTCTGCCAAAGTGATGTTTAATTGGCCAGATAGACATCAACTTTTCAGAATGAAATCGATGTCTAAGTAGAGAGATAGACATCACTTTTTATTAAAAAATCGATGTTTAATATCTGATTTTACATCACCTAAAAAATATATATGATGTATATGTGGTAAAAATAGCTCATTATATGTTTAATCTGTTGTAATAGGTATAATTTATTTATTAAATTATTTATTTCTAACATTTTTTGTAAATAAATAATGCATGGACATCAGTTTTTTTGCCAGAAACGATGTCTAAGCCAGTAAAGACATCGGGTTTTCGCCGATTTCTAGAATAGACATCACCGACATCAACATCGGTTTCTCAACAACATAGACATCGGTCAAAAACCGATGTCTATGGACTTTTTTCTTGTAGTGATCAGCATTTGTCTTGTGCTTAACTTCATGAGCTCTAGTAGACTTTCATTGTCCTGAAGAACCGGATCTTTTAGAATGTTGAGGTTGTTGAGCAACCTTATAATTTTTCATAACTTTAACGTATAATATCAATCATTCCTTAATAGCCTCTCGCTAACATCATATTCTATTTATTGCTTCTTTAACTACATTCAAATCTCCATCTTCTATATATAATGGAGCTAACTTACTCTTTCTGGGTATATACATATAAACGCCCTATGAATTCGCTAAACGGGTAGTGGTGAAGCCAACTCACTTCTATTTATCCTGCCTATTTTTCCTCTAGGAGGGACGAGCATAACACATCTTAATTCTCTTTTTCTTTCTAATTCTAGTAGCTCGTGCTTTTGAGCATTTCCAACTGTTACCCAATGTTGAACCTCGTCCCCATATATTTCTTCATTCGATTAACCTAATTTGTAATCGCTTCCCATTGCATACGAGGCTCTATAATCATTCCCGTAATCTTCTTCTTCATCTGTAAATGATGTATTGAGACCATGGCGTATTTGATTTCTGACGTTGACTATGATATTTTTTCCAAGTACCTTTCTTATAATTTCTCAGGTCTCATCACTTTAATCACAACTCAACGGTCTCTTGTACTTTTCATCCGTCTGCGCCCGATATACTGATCTCATGGCGTCTGATGCTTCGAAATGTTTAAATCTATTCAAAACTAAAAATTAAAAGAAAATCTCTACAATTGCATTTAACTCTCCACTTTGTAATATACTTCAATTTCTTTTCAATCACTATCAAGTATATTCATCGAGCGAGAATCTTTTACTATCTGAAAGAAAATATTAGTTTGGAATGGAATGAATCATAACTTTATTCAAAACCGAACTCTTGGTACTAATACTTATTTTGTTGTCATATCAAATTAGATATCAATATGAACTCTGATGCTCACAACATTCCATACTGAAGTCAACATCAATCATCTATATTAATACCACCTTTGATATCTAACAACAAAGTGAGTATCAGTATCATCTAGAAACCGGATCAAAACTTGTTCTTCAATTTTTACTTTTCCAATTCCTTTATCCACTCCCCAGCAATCTTAGTGATATTCACTCTTTCTTTTCTACTCAAGACATTTGTCTCTGAATGAATCTTGCTTGGTTGGTAATTAACCATACTTTCGTAGCTCATAATTAATTATAACCAGAGTTCATACCTTTGAAGCTTAGAACGCAGTTGCTAATCTCTCACCCTTCGCATGCATATCTTCAGGTGTTCAACTTGGTCTTCCTTAGTTCTTGAATGGGCGAGGATGTTATTAATAAATACAATTACACTATCCAATTATTCCTTATACACTATGTTCATTTAATCTTCATACTTACAATTTCTGATAACCGATGCGTGACTTCATACCTCCATTCTCTTTTCTTCATGATCACTTTTGTGTATAGCGCGAAGTACTCTTTATTTCATTATTCTTTGATTCCATATTTCTGAAGTTTTCCTTCACTCAATATCTCATTCCTACTGGGTTATACGATACAAGCTTTTGACACCAGCTCGACTCCGTACAGTAACTGATGAGAAATTCTTACCTCATTTCCCGAGGTAACCTTGGTAAATCATTCGTTAGGACCTTCAGGGCTTTGCTTTAATTCTAAAGAATTCCGATATGAGATTCATTGTAACGTTCTTCTTTAACAGTTCGCCACTAATACCTTGGTTTAATCTCCCCTATTTACACGTATTCTTTGAAGGAAATTTCTATCTTCAATTATTGGCGCTTCACTTCATTCTCCTATCAGTTCTGACATAGCTGACGTTCACAACTTGCTTATATCCTGGACTATTTTATAAAATTTCTTTATCATCCTTTTGATTCCACTTCCTTTCTTTCTTCATTCTCATTACTTATTAACTCTTTTAACATAAGGAATGTTTTTTTCTTGATAATATTAATATGGGCATTATATAAGCCATTTCTGAAGTTAATAAAAGGCTTTGATTTATAATAATTAGGTTTTTACTGACAGAATTATCAAAATTCATCAATAGTTACTTTCTTAGCCTCACTTAAATCATCATTGATCGCATATTTGGCTTTCTCCAATTGATCAACATTTCTTTTTCCTGAGTTCACATGCGGACTTCATTAGTCTTTGTATTACATCGGATACTTGGATTTGCGAGCTTTCTAAAACTTTTATTCGATCGCCATCAATATGGGTATACTTCCAAGTCCTTCCTGGAATGCTATAATAGATGATAGAACTCTTTGCTTTATCTTAAACCTTCGGTTCTTGAAAATATTTTTCTTACTAGCATGTACCAATTACTTTCTGTTCCTCTTGTTTATCGAAAAGGGCATATTCATCTAGATAAAATCGCGTACATGTCTGTAGTAACATCACGCTAATTCTACTAAACTTTCAATTTCTGTTTATGCCATCACTTCCTTCAACTTGTTAACCATTTTGATTTCGGATCTGAAAATCATGTTAGAGCTTGACTCAATCTAATTAGAATCGATCTCCATTTAACTATCCATTAGTTGGTAAAGTTGATCAATTAACTCTTTTAACTGATCACTTAAACCAAGTGCTGACTAGCTAACTGGAATCAAAGACCAAATATATAAAGTAGGTTTGGGCATAACAACTTTCTCAAGAGCCGAGATCGCAATTATTTGGAGTACTGACGAGAACGACAATATACCTCTTTATCCTTAAATGTAGGGTAATTTATAAAAATTTGGGCAGCACTTTCCCTATATCATTGACTACCAGTCGGACTCAAGTCGATACCATCAATCAACCAAATCGTCCACAATCATATCCATCCACTTCCATCAACCAAATTCATCCATTCACCATAATTCAAACTATATCATTCTGACCAGCATTTATATGATTAACTGGCATAACATATATCTTTTTAATTGGAATTGGGTCTTACACTAACAATGATTAATATAACCATACCTTTCTCAGTTCTTTCAAAATATTATGAATTATTATTAATGAACTTAAAATTTAATTTCGCGATTCTTTTAATTTATTTCTGACCATTATTAATCGGTTTATCTTTTAATATCCGCACATGGTCTTCATTATTATTGTCGCAATCTGGTGAAAACTTAATCGTTATATCATTATTTCATAAATGGTTTCACAGTCGAGTCATCATTGCTTTATCTCCTCTTATGGTTCCACATCAAACTTTCGTCACTCGCACGAGTATGCGTATTGAATTCACCATAACTTATTTACTCAAGGTAGAGAACTTCACAATTTTTTGAAGAACACATTCAAAATTTGTTTGCAATTAAGATTTCTTCGATCTCGAATCTTCATGACAAATATCTTTCCACGATGAAGGGATGCTTCACGTATTAATTGCCTGTCTGAGTAAGTGTTTAGAATTCCCTTGATCACCGATTGTTGTCCCGACACTCGTTTGCTTTGCATACAACCTTACTTCTTTATTTTATAACTAATTTATTTGTTACGGTTCGCTAACCATTCATTTCACGTCGAAATCCTCTGATTTGAAGCGCGTTATGTTAACGCGATCTATCGTACTGATGAGATCCTCGTAAAACGAACAACTGTCTAACTTGATGTCTTCGTCACATCCATGTTATCGATGAATTCCTTTTTCCTTACCCGTAAATGTCCACCACTTATTTGCTTGCGATCATATCTACATTCGACATACAATTCTACCTATTACCCGAGACTACTCCATTTCTTTTGAAATCGTCAAACAACAACTTTACACAAAAGGGAAGTTTGTGATTATGATTTTGATTGAAGAACTGAATACGAAGTAACAATGCAACAAACAATTATGAGAACTTGTAAATAAGTAAATTGAAGGAAGAAGAATGAGTGAAGATTTAGATGTGAATGAGACAACCATATTCGTACTCAAGATGGCCAGTCTTTCATACTATATGGCATACAGCACATGATTAGGTGGCGTCCCACCCGACTCTTCATCATTTCGACAAAGCGTCATACCACAACACTGTTTGTCTCAATCAGGAATCAGTAATTTGAGAAGTGAAACAATTCAGAAGGAATACAATAAATTTTCTTTCGTCTTTGCCTCATATGATTTATCCACAGAAAAAACTCATACGTATTCAAGAATCAAGAAGAACATATGCTATCGTATTAAGAGAAAGAAGGTCGATGTTGATCACCTTCCACGCTTCACCCACGTATGCCTTCAGAACCCAATCGAATGAGAGATTCACAGTTTAGGTCACATTATAACTTCAAAATGTCGTCTGGAATTACCTCCACGCTAAATGTTTTAATGATTTGATCATAATCGCGTTCTCATGACATTTATAATTACTGCTTCCGATTTCATCTATGCTGTGTAAATTAACCATCGATCACGCAACGCTTCAATTTCATTGATAGAAACACGATTCTTCTCCAATCATCTGGAATTCTTTCCTTTTCTTCAATCATCCACTGTCCGTTCGAATTACAAGTCTCGTTAAATTTTAATAATTTCATAAATTGGGTAATTAATGTTTAAAACATTGATTCAATTATATTATTAAACAAAATTTATGTTCATTTTTCACGGAAAACTTTAAACTTTCTTCTTACTAGTGGGTCTACTTAGTCCTCCATATTAACAGTACTAAGTCTAATTCCATTCCTCTTTTTAGGTCATTTTCTGTTCATAATAACAAGAACATAAATAGTAATTCGACAACCAATTTGTAAAACTCATTTCATGCAAAAATCTTCTGAAATTGATTAAGAAAATCTTTTCCGAAATCTCATTTTAAAGTTTTGGAAATCAAATATTTGGTCATCATTACTATATAAGTTACTTGCTATTTTTATGAATTACCAATGAAATGTCTAATTAAAAGAATTCCCATATAAGGGTCTCTTCACTTTGGTACCTCTTCCACTTTTCCTTGGATTCTGCTCGCACTTAATAGTCGACGAAACTTTATTATCGTTGTATATCATTTTATTCGTAATTCTACCTCAATGCCGACATCAGTTACTATCTTTGACATTCTTGTCATCGTCCTTAACGTTATGCTTACAACCACGCATGCGATTCGATGTTTGTCTGTAGATAGGGTCGCACCTCCTTGCTGGACTTTCCTATACCCAATAAGGTAGATACCATTCCTTGCGCAGCGCCCGATACGTGATAAGAACCTTTTCGTAACGGTGGTGCCTTCAAAACGTGCAACGTTGGTTCTTCATCAGCTTCCATCAACTCATTGCCTTCGATGGGAAGCTTGTCCTACTACCTAGTTCTAAGTTAAATCACACTAATACTTACCTAGCTTCCCTTACACAAGTTCTCACAAGAATCAATCGCATTTTCTTCAAAATCGCATGAAAAGTAGGGTAACATACCCAATCTTCATTGATCTATCGATTCCTCATTACTGTAGGATCGGGGAACTCAATATACCTGTAGCGTTGCGATATTCGCCTTACACTTCCCTCAACCACGCTGGCTTACCAATTCCGTATCGGACCTGCTAATCCTCATTCGTACTCAATTCGAACTTAAAATGAGTATGCCTAGGGTCTTTCCTATCTCATATGACCTATCACTCCTATCTTACCCTCACCTATTCTTATTTCAATGACCAATAACCTGTAGTTCTGATACCAACCGTGACACCCCCAAATCCGGGGTCAGGATTGGGTGTCACTAAACAACTTTAAATAATAAAAACCTGTATATTTAAATGAATATACAGAAAACCCCTCATTATTCAGGATCGCTTACAGGTTATGGCATGAAACAAGAATCTAACCTTCTAAAAATTACATTGGCTAAATACAATTTCATGACCTCATTACTAATTTCCTTTTATTGATTACTCTGACACCTCCAAATTTCTTCAGTTGGAAACTCTCCACTTTTGCTGTCTATTAAAAGCTATTCACTTTTGCCCTCATTTGATACTGAAAGAAATAAGAGTTCACAAGCAAGAGTGAGCCAAAAATGCCCAGCAAGTATCATAAAAGGGTTTCCAGACATTAGAAAAAAAACTCCTGGAAACGATTGTTGAATGATTTCAAAACGAATTTACATATATAAACAGTTGAGCGAACAAAATGTTGGCCTTCATTGGCCTTTAATCATAAATCACATTTCTCTGTAAAAGAACAGTGAAAGTATCAATATTTCATCCCTTTAAACCAAATCATTATTTGATTTTGTAACTATGAACTATTCAAGAAGGAATGCCGTTAATGGCGATCAACAATAAATTAGACTAGACACTAGAAACCAACATATGCACTATAACCTGTTGATCGGTCAGGATATAGTGCGGATCTATACCCAACTGCATAGACCCAACCAACATATGGGGTACCCAGGCAACTATGGCCTAATAATCAACGGACTAGCCATCTCTGGCCCTTAGGGTCCAGCTCATCACTTGCCCTCATCGTAACCATCCAGTCCGTGGAGTATTTTGATGTCAAATCATTTTGATTTCAAACATCCCAATTCAGGGTTCACAAATAACCCGAAAGAATGGGTATTTGCTCAAGAGAGGAATCGATAATATAGGAACAATAATGAAAGGAACTTGCATATTTAAGAGTAATTGCAGCGAAATATAAAACATTTAACTATTCTGAACTTAGAATAGGAACGAAGAAATATTTGCAGTATTTTAGGAGAAAGGTTAGGAATACTTGCCTCAATTGGTGACCTTCTGATCTTTAACTATCTGCCATATCACTCAGTCCATATATCTGTATTTCCATTGACATGCCACTTGTCCTTTCTTAACAATCGCTATTTCAAGTTTATCATTATTGTGAATCCACTCGTCTCATTACTATACGCTATCAGGCTTTACTTCTACAATTTCTGTCTGGCTTCGAATGCCTCGTACTATGTGTATCTATCATAAAAATATACCATTCAATTAACTGACAATATATAGTTGTCTAGTCTATACATTTATCCTTATCGTCTACCCGCCCGATAATAACAGATAAGGATCATCTTTAATCATATAAAGTTTAATCGACACATAGACTCATAGTTTATATAACATATAAACACACAAGCAACGTATCACATATTTCATATAACACATAGTCACATAATTCATGTAGCACATAAGTTGAATCGTCAAAAGATAGGTCTCGATACTTTAATAATTAAAATCGGGTCAAAAAGAGTATTTTATTCATCTATAACCGACTCAGAATGATTCATAAAATAAACGCCCTTTTGATACAAAAGAATTTAGGTCTCAAAAATATTTTTAATAGAAGCAAAATATTTTTCTGAGTCTAGAGGCGTTCGTTTCGTATTAAACGGACGAACAATTAATTTATTATGAACTTCTGAACATTTTTCGGAATTAAAACGGTCTCCGAATTATTTTATAATTAAATAATGGCGTTCAAATACCCGAATCTGACTTTAAAATAATTTTATAATAATTATCGAATCTTGAAAATAATTTAAAATGATATTTTAAAGCTCGAAACTATTTTTCAAAATTTTTAAACCCAAACAAATAATTAAATCTAATTAATTAATTAATTAAAATTAATTAATAACTAATTCAATTAATTAATCAATTAATAATTAAATTAATTGACTCATTAAAAAATTAATTATCAACTAAAATTAAATAACTAGTTAATTTAGATTTATTTTAGAATAAAAGAAGTAATTTTCAGAATTAAATAATGATTTTTGGAATTAAAAATGAATTTTAGAAATAAAATAATGAATTTTGAATTATTTTAAAACAGTAAATTCAGAAACAAAAACTGAGTTGGGAATTGGGGTTTTGAAGATTCAAGGGCGGCCAAGAAGGTGGGGAAGATGACCGGAGCTCAAGAACAAGCCGCCGGAAATCATGGTTCCCCAGATTCCGGCCGGGCCGGCGAGCTTGCCGCCTCCGGTCGACTTCCGACGATGCCCCAGGACCATCAAAACCACTCCGATTTGCACGGTTCTTTCACCATTTTGATTCAAATGTACTCCAGAAACTCAAATACGCCAACAACTAGTCTATTCGATCCACCAATCCCAGTTTCCGTTCAAATCGAAAACTTTTTCCGATGAACAAATTGGAAAAAGTCGATTTTACTAAACACCTCACTAAAATCAGCAAATCAGACGGGGAATTAAAGCTTTAGGCACGTAGAATCTAATACTTATGCTCATAATATCTACCAATAAACAATTAAAACTAAAAATTGAATTAAAAGTTTTCAAAAACTAATGAATTCGCTTTAACACATCCGAGAATCGTTTGATACCATCAACTATATAAATCGATTGCAATTCACCTTAGGAAGTTATCCCAATCATCCAAATCCATCAATAACCCCATCGAAAACCCCTAAAATTAATTAAGAACATTCAAACCTATAAACCCTAATTCACAAATTCGAAGATTAAACTCAATTTTCTATATGTTATTGAACTCCAAATTCATCATATAATACACCAAATTGACCAGGATAAAATTATCTACAAGATTAAGCCATCGAATCACACAAACAACATCAAGAACAAAAATTCCTATTTTAATCCTTAATTAATTCGAATTAAAATAAATAAATAAATAAGAAAATCACCTTGATTTCTACACTTAAATGGTTGATTGATTCAGAAAGTACTTTTCGAGAGCTTCGATTTGATATATGGCACGCCCGAATCGGAGTTCGATAACGCCTTCATTCGTGCGTTTGATTCTCAGGAACGTATTGGTTTCTAGGGTTTTTTCCTCTATATTTCCTGTATTCGTATTGGTTGCAAATGAAAAACGAAATAAATGAAATAAGAAATAGGCTATTTATATTTACGGAATATTGGTTCGTTTTGGATCGTTTTGGATCGTTAAATTAGTTACTTAGCCGCTAAGGAACTGCGAAAATGATCCGATTTGATACCCGTATTGGATAATTATCCAAACCGGGCTTTTTATAAAACACTTTATATGAAAATAATGTAATAATATCCCGTCTTTTGAGAATACAGGTTTTGTTGATTCACCGAAATGATTATCGTTTCGAAAATCTTGCGCCGGGCCGCGCACGGGTCAAACTGTAATCCGGATCGAAAAAGTCAAAACACAGAAAATGTCCGGAATTATCAGATTAGGTTAGAAAGGAGTTTTCGGAAGAGTTTCAGGTTGTAAAAATGTAAAAACGGTTGAAGTCGGATGATTCCCTGCTTTATAAAATAATTGTGTAATTATTCAGAAAATAATAAATAAGTTCATAAATCATTATAAAATGATATAAGACTCCAAAAATTACCAGAAAAATACTTTAATTATCTATATTTTATTCTGGACATATTAAAATTAACATACTCACATTTTATTATATACAAATATCCAAATATTATTATCAATCATCAGATAATTCACCAAAAATTCATATAATATTCACATAATAATCATTTATTGATAAAAATAATTAGACGTTATGTCCCGGATGTTACATCTGATATGCTCTCTTTTCCTCTCAGCTTTCTCTACTCTCTTCGCTCATCTCTCTCTCTTTCAATTAGGTTATCTATCTTTTCGTTTTCATATTATAAAGTAAAATTGATTGGTCTTAATTGGACTTCTTTGCATTAATCGAAACATTAGTTTCTTAAATCGAAACCCTAGTTTCTTAAATCGAAACCCTAGTTTTTCAAAACCCTAGTTTTTAATCAAAATCCTTTAAATCGAAACCCTAGTTTTTAGGATTGGGGATTTTTAGAAATTGAAACCCAAATTGAAGTACTGTATGGTGTTACTAAGTATTTTGAATTTGTTTTATACATGACTTGCAAACCAATCCTGATACGTGGCTTCAAGTTCTGGATATTCTTTCTATCACACAAAACCAATCCAGAAGTTCTGGGTAACGCCGCCGTCGGTGTTAGATGTATCGATACTATCGTTCTCGGTGTTGAGAAGAAATCAACTGTCAAACTTCAAGAATCTATTCATATAAATAAACTGTATTCATTAAAGAAAGAACAACCCCCCTTCCTTCTTTAAAAGCTGACCTTGGTGAGTTTTTCCTTCAATTTTCAACTTGTGATATTTTTTTTAATTATTTAAATCCCTTCTTAAATTCACTTATTATAACTTCAGATTTTGAATCAATATTTTTTCTTCATGGGTTTATATTTTTTTTATCTCTAATTTATTAATCTGATGTTTGTAATTTCCACTTTCTTTGAAAAGTTTTAATTTTTATGTATGTGAGCTGTTATGATTTACAAATTAGAACCCCATTTTGGTTTAATTGGTATTTAATTAGTTTGCTATGTGAAACCCCCTTTTTGTTTTAGATAGAATATCAAGTGTAAGAAAGTTGGAATTTTTTTTACTTATAAGCAGTGATTAACTGAAACTAGTGAATAGTAAGATTAAGTAGGATTAATACATGAATTGAAAACCTTATTTCGTGCGCCTTTTATTAAAGGTGGATTATCGCAGAAATTGTAATTTTGTTTCGTTGTGTGAATTTCTAAAGTAATGACACTTCACTTAAGATGGAGAAATATGTGTTTTGTACTCAATTTTACTACAATTATGCATTTATAATATATATTAATGTGAATAATTTGAAGGAATTATGATTTATCTCTACGTAGAGGAACAAAAAGGTACGATGTGTGATAATTATGTGGACTATTTTGTTGTAAGCTGATGCTCTTGAGGAGAAACTAATCTTAAGATGTTTATGTTTATAACATAAGGGCAGTTTTTAAGATGGTAGTGTATAACCAATAGAATCTTGAAAGCATGATGTGTTATGTTATATATGTATATATGTATTCTTTTTTGTTAAAAAGTCCGAGACTCTTAGTTTATTTTACTGGCCTCTTAGGCTCTCACAGTTCATTATATCCTTTTATTTATTATAACTTTGTTGTCTGTAGGTGTCACATGTTTGTGTACAAATATGTTGTACTGTATATAAATTCTTGTTCTTTATATACATCGTATTTTACTCTATTCATATTCATATATGTTCAATTGGGGGAATTAGAATTTATTTGATAGGTCCTGTATACATTAGTTGTTGATGAGCTCGGCTTTTTTTATATATATAAATGTTAGTTGACTCTAATTATGATTGCAGACTAAAGTGACTATGGTATTTGCTTAGTAGTTGTACTTGGATTAAATTACGATTACGCCTAATGATTTGATCAGTACTTGTGCTTGGATTGAAATACGATTAAGCCTAAAGCTTCTTTTTATGATATTATGCTTATTGCAAATAAAGTTTGTGTATGTTATTTCTCATCAGAGAAATAAAGTTTCTCATGTTCATACTACTATTTTATTCAGAGCTGGTTTTCACGAAATAAAAGATATATAGAGAGGGACAAAAGTAGGAAGAAAGGGAGCTATGGTATTTATATATCTTTTGGCTTTGTGATTTTGGAATTTGTAGCTCTTTTGATCATGAACTGTCGCATATACCAATTTACTTGATCTCTTCAAAATAAAAAATATGAGTTGTTCATTAATAATTTGTGTATGCCAAATTTACCAAGAAGGCATTAGGCTAATTATAATCATTAGAAAGAAATTGAAGAGGCCAAGTTGAGGGCTGAAGTGGTTCGGAAGAAGCAGAAACAAGATGAATAAGAAGCTATGAGGCTTTTGGCTGCTGCTTCTGCAGCTAAAAAGTGTGAAGAAGAGGATGTGCTGTTTGATGAATCCACTGCTGAAAAAAGTAAACCTCATTGATCAGTCTTGTAATGGTGATTCAGACCATGATAACGATAGGAGTAAGTTTCTATTACCTTTCAGTATTGTAGCTCATTTGCTCTTGTTATCTAATTCTGTACTTTTATATGACAGCTGATAGGGTCCATCAAAACGACACCGGTGATGAAATATATGCAAACTCTGGTACTGCGGAAGATGCCCAACAGAGCAGCCATCCTCAAAATAGAAGGTTGGACTTTGGGCTTGTAGCATCTGGAAAACGAATTGCAGTACCCTCTGTTTTTCACGAAGAAGATGAGGATGCGCAGAAGGAGAAAAAATTGCGACCTCTGGTTCCCATTAACTACTCAAATGAGGAACTGCAGGCTGTCCAACATCATCCTTCTGGGGCATTGTCTCCAAACTTGGCAGCAGCAGCTGAATTTGTAAAGCGTATTACAAGTGTTAAGTCCAAAGAAGATAACAACTTTTTCCCCTGCTCTCAAAAAAATGCAAACCATATTTGATAAGTAAGATAACAACTTCCTTTGCATATTATATTGCAATTACTAGGTAATAATGATTATTGCATGCTAAACTAGTACTCAACTGTGATTGCAGACTAGAGAACGGTGCTTTCACATCTGGATGATCTAGGTGCACTGCTTTCTTTTTTTCAAAAAGTTTGAGACATAATCCATGTTTTACGGATCAATGTATTAACAATTTGGTTTTAATAGAATAGGAATATGCAAGTCATATTTGTTTTATTAGTGAGAATGATAATATTGGATATTTTTTTGTTAATATTGAATTCATTTTTTGTTGTTAATTTGGTCCAAAAGTAATTTTATTTTTGTATTGGGTAAGTACTGTAATAACTAAATATACATCACTTTTATTGTCTAAAAATTGATGTCTATCAGTTTTGGTGGGTGTAAACTGATGTTTATCACTTTGCATCAATGAAATACAAATCAATTTTTATGAGTGCAAACTGATGTTTACAACCTATATAGACCTCAACCAAAGTGATGTTTAATTGGCCAGATTGACATCAGCTTTTCAGAATGAAATCGATGTCTAAGTGGAGAGATAGACATCACCTTTTATTAAAAAATTGATGTTTAATATCTGATTTTACATCACCTAAAAAAATATATATGATGTCTATGTGGCAAAAAACATAGCTCATTATATGTTTAATCTGTTGTAATAGGTATAATTTATTTATTAAATTATTTATTTCCAACATTTTTTGTAAAAAAATAATGCACGAACATCAGTTTTTTTGCCAGAAACGATGTCTAAGCCAGTAAAGACATCGGGTTTTGGCCGATGTCTAGAATAGACATCACCGACATCAACATCAGTTACTAAACAACATAGACATCGGTCAAAAACCGATGTCTATGGACTTTTTTCTTGTAGTGATCAGTATTAGTCTTGTGCTTAACTTCATGAGCACCAGTAGACTTTCCTTGTCCTGAAGAACCGGATCTTTTAGAATGTTGAGGTTGTTGGGCAATAGGAGCAATTTGAACATTTGCAACCGGATTTTTATCACCATCATCATCAGTATCTTTATCTTTCAACTTAATAGAGTCAGGTGTACATTTTGGGATAGCTAACTTCTCCCCTTTTTGGCATCAGTATTTGAAAGAAGAGAGAATATAGCATCTAGTTTATCAGCCATTGAAGACACTTTATCTTCTAAGGAAGAAAATCGAGTATCCATGCTTTGTTGAGATTGAACCACGACTTTAACAGCCTTTCTCACACTTATGAGGTCAACTGAAGTAAGTGGATTAATCATAAATGAATCAATCTTGTTCTGTACACTAGTATGAGATTTCTTCATATCAGCAAGTTCAGAGAGAATTCCTTTCACAGAGATGGTAGAGGCCTTAAGTTGCAATTTAAGTTCAGGGTTTTGAAGTCCATCATAGGCCATGTGAACATGTTACATACCAACAGCTGAGGAAATACATCAAAAATTCCCATCTTAATATATTGAACAACATTTAGGATATATCAGGATTTGATCAATATACATCAGGATTTGATCAAATATAAATTTAAAAGAAATTATAAGTCCCAACTAACCATACCAAGTTCATTGACAAGCTTTGTAAATGTTGCTTCAGGTAATGGCTTCGTGAAGATATCAGCCAGCTGCTGATCAGTAGGAATAAAATGAAGCTCACTTGTTCCTTCCATGACATGCTCTCTTATAAAGTGATATCTGATGCTGATATGTTTAGTAAGAGAGTGTTGCACTGGGTTTCCTGTCATAGCAATAGCACTTTGATTATTATAACAAATAGGAGTTTTAGAAAATGATAATCCATAGTGCATGAGCTGGTTTCTCATCCATACCAACTGAGCACAGCAGCTCCCAGCTGTAATATATTCAGCCTCAGCAGTTGAAGTAGAAATGGATTTCTACTTCTTACTAAACCATGAGTCTAATCTGCCTCCCAAAAACTCACAGCTCCCAGATGTACTCTTCCTGTCTATCTTGTAGCCAGCAAAGTCAGCGTCTGAATATCCATATAATTCAAAATCAGCTTCCCTTGCATACCAGAGACCAAGTGATACAGTACCCTTGAGGTATCTGAAGATTCTCTTTACTGCAATAAGATTTGGCTCCCTTGGATTTGCCTGAAATCTTGCACACAAACAGGTGGCAAACATAATGTCTGGCATACTAGCCGTTAGGTACAAAAGAGAACCAATCATACCTCTATAGTTTGTGACATCAACTGCTGTACCTTCATGTTTTGAGGATCAAGCTTTGTAGCAGTTATCATAGGAGTAGTTGCAGTTGCACTTTCTTGCATAATAAACATTTTCAACAAATTCTTTGTGTACATTGACTGATTAATGTAGATACCATTATCAGTCTGTTTAATTTGCAATCCCAAGAAATAACTCATCTCTCCCATCATGCTCATTTGATATCTTGATTGCATCAACTTTGAGAACTTATCACACAGTTTTTAATTAGTTAATCCAAAAATGATATCATCCACATAAATTTGAACTAAAAGCAGATCTTTACCTTGATTCAGATAAAATAAGGTTTTATCTATTGTACCTCTTTTAAATCCACTTTCAAGCAGAAACTGAGCAAGGGTCTCATACTATGCCCTAGGTGCTTGCTTTAGTCTGTAGAGTGCTTTATCAAGTCTATAAACATAATCAGGATGTTTAGGATCCACAAAACCTGGTGGCTGTTCAACATAGACTTCCTCTTCAAGTTCACCATTGAGAAATGCACTCTTAACATCCATCTGAAAGACTTTAAATTTCTTCTGTGCAACATATGCCAAGAAAATTCTGATTGCTTCCAGCCTAGCAACAGGAGCAAATGTTTCATCATAGTCAATGTCTTCTTGTTGAGAATATCCTTTAGCCATCAATCTTGCCTTGTTTCTGATAATAGTTCCATCAGAATCAGTCTTATTTCTGAAGACCCACTTTATGCCCACAATTGACCTATTTTTAGGTCTAGGCACCAGCTTCCAAATTTCATTTCTTTCAAACTCATTCAACTCTTCTTGCATAGCTATGACCCAATCTACATCCTTGAGTGCATCTTCTACTTTCTTTGGCTCTTCTTTTGAAAGTAGATTGTGATACAAACACTTATTTTGAGTTGCACTCCTTGTCTTTACACCTTCATCAGGATTTCCAATGATCAGATCAGGAGTATGATCTTTAGTCCATTTTCTGGCACTAGGAAGTGTCCTTCTAGAGCTAGATGCTCCCCCTGAATTATATGCCTCATCAAATGTATTTGAGGCTCCCCTTGAGTCAGTGCTGTCATCTCCTGATGAAGTTTTGGGACTTGACTCATGTCCATCTGATATTGAATCAGCATTGGATTCTGAATGACCAGATTAAGAAGAACCTTGAGTTGATTCTTCAGTGTTAGTACTATCAGTTGAACCTTGCTGTTGCTCCCCCTCAACATGTGCAGATACATTAGTGCAATGATTATCTTCAGAATTTGAAGAAGTATCAGGATTTGGATCATTAGTAATTGAGAGTTCATTAGAGTTTGATCCAGATTCCAACAGTGCATTTTCATTTGCAAAGATTAGACTTTCATGAGAGTCTTCTTCAAAACCAGGAATCTTCTTGTCATCAAAAGATACATTTATAGAGATAACTACAGTATTTGTTCTCAGATGGAAAACCCTGTATGCTCTTGATGGTGAGTAACCAACAAAGATTCCTTCATCAGCTTTTGATTTAAATTTTCCTAGCTGATTAGTATGAGTTCTCAGAACAAAGCACTTACATCCAAATACATGAAGATGTTTAAGACTGGGCTTCTTTCATCATCTGATAAGGAGTAACATCATGTCTGTTTATCAGTGTGATATTCTGAGTATAACAGGCTGTGTTTACTGCTTCAGACCAGAAGTAAGTTGGTAGTTTTGCTTCTTCCAACAGAGTCCGACCAACTTCAATCAGGGTTCTATTCTTTCTCTCAACAACACCATTTTGTTGGGGTGTACCAGGAGCTGAGAATTGTTGTTGTATGCCTCTGTACTTGCATAATTCCTCTATTTTTGAGTTCTTGAACTCAGTACCATTATCACTTCTCAGTATTTTTACTTTGAAGGTGAATCCATTTTCATTTTACCTTATATGATCCAGAAGAATTTCTGGAGTTTCATCCTTCCTGTGTAAAAAATAAACCCAAGTGTATCTAGTGAAATCATCAACAATTACAAGTGTGTACATTTTCTTGTTGATAGACATTATGTTTACTGGTCCAAAGAGATCCAAATGTAACATATGATATGGCTCAGTGATAGAGAATTCTGTTTTACTTTTGAAAGACACTCTTCTCTGCTTAGACTTTTGACAAGCATCACAAAGACCATCAGATGAGTATAGCATATTTGGTTATCCTCTTACTAGCTCCTTCTTGGAAAGTTCATTGATTGAATTGAAGTTGAGATATGAGAGATTCTTATGCCAATTCCAACTCTCATCTACTGATGCCTTTGAGATAAGACAAATAGCTTCTTGCTCAAGACTTTCATGTAGCCTTGCTTCATACATATTGCCATGTCTATATCCCATCAAGACAATCTTCTTTGACTTGTTGTGAACAACTTCACAGTGAGAGTCATAGAACACCATATCATAACCTCTGTCAGTGATTTGACTGATGCTTAGAAGATTATACTTCAGTCCTTCCACCAGAGCTACATTCTCTATTGCTACCTTTCGAATTATCAAGTTGCCATATCCCAGAGTATGTCCTATATTTCCATCCCCACAAGATACATCTGGGCCAACCTTCTTCTCAAATTCTGACAAGAAGGATTTATTTCCAGTCATATGTCCTGAACATCCACTATCCAAGACAAGAGTGTTTTTCCTGTTACCCTGTAGTCAGAAGAGTGATTAATTAGAAGGATTTTTAAGGACCCACACTTGTTGGGCCCTCTTTTTGGAAAACTTAACTCTTTGTGATTCAGGCTCACTTCTGACAATTTTTCCCTTGTTAGGATTTGTCTTATCAGAAGTAGATTTAGTAGAACTAGAAGAATTGAGCAGACAAGCAGTTTTATTAAATTTAGGCAAAGGTTCATAATAGTTGTGATACAACTTATGATAGGAACTACAAGTGTAAATTGAATGCCACATACTACCACAATGAAAACAAGGATTTTGTGGTTTATAAAATACCGATCTACCCCTAACATCAGACTCAGGAATAACAGTTTTCATTTTCTTACTCCTCCTGTAATCAATAACAAGATGATTAGTATTACCACAGTTAAAACAAGTTTTTCTAGGAGCATTGAGAACAAACTTATAATTAGAATCCTTAGAAATACCTTGCTTACCATTCCTGTTTCTTTTAGGACTTTTAACCTGAGGTTTGTGAATAACCTTAGATAATTTCTTTTTCAATTGTCTTTTAGACAATAATCCTATGTTCTTTTCTTTCTTAACAATCTTAATGGTTTCCTTGTTTTCTTTTCTTTGAGATTTATCACTTACTGACTTTTCTTGGGATGCTGATGTTGAACCCTTTACATTTATACGATGATCTAGTTGCTAACATATTTAGTCTTCGAAATCTCTAATAAAACTCGATCCGATTTCAATTAGAAAAAAACCCGACCCGATCTGGCACGAAAAAAGCCTGGTCAGGCCCGACTCGAGGGCCCAAACGGGCTCTAATATTTTCGGAAAGCCCGGCCCGGCCCGATCAAATTCAAAGCCCAAAAAGTCCGGCCCGGTCAAAGCCCGGGCGTTTTAAGGCCCGGTCAAAACCCAGACCGGTGGGCCTTTTGTGCATCTCTAATATACATCTATTAAAATTTAAAAAACAGGAGCATATTAGCATTGGTATTATTATAGACACTAAAATGACATATATAGGGGGAGTTAAAAGTAAAAAGGTTCAATTTTTAAACACTAAAAAGTTTTTAGGATCAAAGAAATCAGTGATTAGTGTTTAAGGCCTCGTTTATTTTTTTCATCAAATTTATGTTTACTGTGGCAACTAACACTTCTTTTGAAAAGTTACATTGTATAGTTCCTAGGTCAATAAATGCGTGTTTGGTTTATCATTATGCAACTAAAAGTGACACAGTTAACCTTGTAGATTACATTTTATTAGCACTAAATGGACTACGTAACTTATGGTTACCATTGGTAGACTAGATAACTAGCTAGATTTGTCCTGCAGCCACAACTTACTTTGTTTAATACTAAGGGTTACAACAAAGGAAATGATAATGGTACAAGTATATAATGACTAGTGATACAAGTATATAATGGTACTTCCAGGTAAATAAGGGTTCATTATAAATGTTTTTACCAAAATTTGCGGGTCAAATGCTAAGTTTGATTATACTTATAATGTATCTCATTATATGCTTTGATGAATTACTAAGATAAATAAACGTAAATAAGATGGGAGATTCTTGACGCGGAAAACCCGTGAAAAGGGAAAAAACCGCGGGTGGGAATGTGTACCTAGATACATAGTCATGAATCTAATACTATTACATGTATAACTCAGATATACGTGTTTAGTTTGTGGTCTTTTATGCTCAACTAGCCGTCATCGTCCCCCCCACCAGGGCAAGATCTCTCCTTCTTTTACTCCTGTTTGCTCCCAGTTTGTTCCTATTTTTTTGGCCTCTCTCCCTTATCCCTTGTTTTTTTCTTCCTTTTAAACTTCTGTCCTTATCCCCTCTTTCTGCTAACTACCTTTGTTTCAGCTGGTTACTTCATCCAATCTCACAGCTTACGTGCCCTCAAATTCGGTTTGTTACTGACCTTGTCCACCATATTGTATTATCAGTCACCTTCTCTTCTTGTGTGGTCATGACCATGTCACACTCCTTCCCGTCTTTTCCTGTCATCGAATGAATTGCTGTCTGTATTGATCACGTCATGTCGTGGCAAAATTATGGACACAACAATAGCCCCAGATTTTGTTTAATTAATTTAATTAAACAAAATCTATCAGTTAATCATTACAGTCTTTCTTGAGTGAAGTAGTAGCGTGTGACTTTAGATCTCCCCCTAGATTAGCGTGAGTCTGTTCCCTCGATATTCATGCACTAGCTGTCCGAGTTCCAAGAAACTCTTCAATCCTTATCACTTAACCCCTCATTATATACTCCTAACTGTTATCTTCCCCCAATTTTGTTATCTTTCCTCCTAAACTTCATTATCTCCAAACCCTTTTCACCACCAATCATGGCCAAAAAGAGTTCCAAATACGCCGAGAATCCCAACACTAAAAGCCCCAATTCCTCTTCTAATACCACCGGGTGGATTGTGACTAACTTACTGGATATCCGTGACAGCCAACCTAGCTCGATGAAGCCTGAGAAACTTGATAAAGCTCAACTACTCTTCCCGTCTGGAGACCTAGCGTTTGTCCCTGATGTTGATGTGCGTGCCGACTTTCACAGAACCAATTGGGTATATTTCTACAATTACCCTTTTGACATAGGTTTCACTTTTCTTTTTCCCAATCTGGTTGTGGAGGTTTTGAAGACTCTAAATATCTCTCCTGGGCAACTCATGCCCTTTGCATGGGATACCCTTGCCTGCTTGGATGCAATCGAAAATAAACATCACCTTCTTATCGATGTCGAAGTAATTAAGCAGGCATACAATTTGAAGAAGTTTAGCAACTGTCGCTTTGCTTCTCAAATAGGAGTACTGATGATCCACTAATCTTGAATCACAACACAGTCAACGACAGGAACTGGAAGAAAGATTTCTTTTTTGTGGACAAGAAGTCTCTTGGAGAAACGGGCAATTATTTGTTAGAGCGTTGGAACAACAGTGGTACATTCCATCCCCGTGTCTATGTCATTTTGCTTTTTTTTTTGTCTTTGAATGATTAGCTTAGATCTCCTGCTTTTGTACCAATTCGTCGTTGCCATTTTTGTGTGTCATACTGCACCTTCTCGCCTCTTTTTACTAGTTAAGCTCATCGTGTCGTATGATATATTCACTGCTTTATGACACTCCTTCCTGTAATTTATATTTATATATTTTCTTTTATTTTTTCCTCAAGCAGATTGTGAGTTCGAAGCAGATGAGGAGAATATCGATGCCAAAGAAGTGGTAGCTAGGATCCGTGCCCTCCCAGTTGCTGACAGGTTATGGCCCAATTGTCTTGACTGCCCCATTCGCAACGCCGGTAGAGTAAATGTTGAGGAATATGCTGCAAGGTTGAAGAAAAACCAGTGAAGACTGAGGGATGTAACTCTGAGATCCCCAGAAACAAAGGAGCCGCTGCAAGAACTGGAAGTAAGTTGTCTACTCCTATTTCCAAGCCTTCAATGTCTGTTCACAGTATTTCCTCAGAATTTATGGAAAGTCCCAAAACTAAAAATAAGAATGAGATGAGCTCAGGGCTGAAATACGCTAGAGGTATACGTTGAAGGTTCCTCTTGTTGACGTGCCTTATCTTTTTTTGTTGTTCCTTTTTGATATTCTTAACACATCTTGAACCCTATTTCCTAATTGTAGAGTTCAAACCCCCTGTTATCAAGCCACTAGCAATTTGCAGTAAATATCTGTTTAAGAGATCACATGATGACAAGCCATCCGAAACTGAGTCTTCCAAGGCTCCAGCACTGTCTAGTCCATTGCTTAGCACCAATGTGAGTCCAATGGCCAAAAAAGTTAGATTGAATCCTTCTGTTACCCAAATCAGGTCGAACACTCCTTCACCACTCTTGATCCAACGTTACACTACTCAATCCAATCCTTCCACCTTTGCCCATCTGCTTGACGACATGATCCTCCCGCAGTCTATGGAGGATCTGTTTGCCAAAGAGCTTGAAGATGTCCTTGACAACAGTGCTGGCTACACCTTTCATGTAAGTCATGCATTTCCAAACTTTATTTTTGTTCCGACTATGTTTTCCACATGTAATCTTTACCTTGACATATATCTTATCTTTGAGACAGGCTTTGCTGAGTATCTTAGTTGCCCGTGAGGTATACAATCATAAAATACAGATGAAGAAAGAACTTGAGGCTAAACACAAGAATTGCAGCAAGAGACTACAGGCTGTAGTAGCTTTGGCTGAAAAAAGGTTGGTTGCCCCGGAAAGTTCTCAAAAGGAATTTAATAATTTCGCCAACAAAGTGCAAACTATTGAGCATGACATGCGTTCGGAAGCTGAGAAGGTGGTTCACCAGCAGATTATAAGGACACGGGTTGACATGATGCTTGACTACCATAGAAGTGAATGGGCCTCTTGGAATGTTCTTAAGACTGTGAAGATTTACAATGAAGCATTCCCATATGATGCTTTTCCTCTAGATGAATTCAAGAATCAGGGTGATAGTAACGAGGAGATGAAATCTCCTAACGATGACGACCTTGAAGATGAATGATATTTTGTTTCTGCTTTATATCATGGACTCGTTTCTTTTGCCATTTTATATAGGTACTTTTTCGGATTGTTGTCCCTGTTTCGCAATATTGCGGGGGATTTGTGATTTTTATTTTGGTTTCCAGACTTTCGACATAATTTCATCTATGTCGTTTATGAATTTGATCTTCATCATCATCTCATTATGTGTTTTTGCTCTCATGTTTCGTGCATACTCGTCATTTATTATCAATCGTGATAATTATTTTCTGTAATACATATTATTGAAACGTTAATCGTTAGACAACTAACTGGCTTCGTATACATCAGTTAGTGTTATTATAATTATCGTCGCATTGTTATAATGAAATATTCTATCGTGATTTAGTACGTCATCATCCCGTTGTTTAAATTGTCATTCTTATGTAGGTGCATGCACTTGTAGGGTGGTTAAAAGGCCTTATTCCCTCTTGAAACACACCAAGTTATTATATGTATAAATTCGTAGAATGTCATATAGGTACGTAAATGTCGTGGTTTAGATATTGTAGTTTTCGTAAGGGACGTCATAGCACTCTTATTATCAACTGAATTCGTCAAGTGTATACGACACTTGCAAATTAGCAAAAAATGTAACTGGATGATCAGCCCTTAGAAAACTTTGTTTTACACAATCGTAGAGTGGTGTTGTAAAATTTTATGGAATTAAAGTACAGACATTCATAGAGTCTACAAGCTTAATCTTATATATCTTACCCAAGTAATCCATAACTTTGAAAGCATAATCACATTGCATAGTAAAGTAATTCATAACAAATTGAATCATAAAATTGATCTCCCATTGATGTTTTACCAAAAGCAAATGATAACAAATATCACACAATGTTATGCCAAACACAAAAGACTAGCAAAAACTATCTATGTCCTAATCGACTTATTGATCAACGACTTCTAAGAATAGAAATTCAAAAAGATAAGATAGAGAGCTTTACACATGATAAAGTTTTAGGTGCAACGCATTCCAAGCTCTTGGTATTTGTGTCCCATCCATAGTGGACAGTCGGTAAGCTCCATATCCCACGACAGCATCTATGAAATAAGGTCCTTCCCAAGTGTCAGCAAACTTCCCCGCCGTCGCATCCATCGTGTTCTGGAATGTTTTCCTCAGCACCATGTCGTCAACACGGAAATTCCTTATGTAAACATGTTTGTTGTAGACATTGGCCACTATTTGTTGATAAGCAGCTAATCCTTGCCATTTCTCTCATCTCATCCACTGTGTCCTTGTCATGTGACAATTCTGCATTGTTCACGTCATTTGTCAAGAGTCCATATCTTGCCATCAGTATCATGACCTCTGTTGGTAGCACAACTTTGGTACCATAGACTAGACTGTAAGGTGTCTGCCCTGTAGACGTCTTTGGAGTTTTTCTATCTGACCATAATACCTAAGGCAATTCTTCAGCCCACTTTCCCTTGCATATTGTCAACCGTCTTTTTAAGTTATTGATTATGATCTTGTTGCTTGACTCGGCTTGCCCATTGGCTTGAGGATATCTTGGCGTCGACTTAATCAGATCAATATTCCAACGTTTATAAAATGCTTCCGTCTTGTCACTGATGAATTGTGATCCATTATCACAAATTATTTCAGATGGTACACCAAACTTGCAAAGAATGTTTCTTTTGATGAATGAAATTACTTCCTTTGACGTCACTTGTTTGAATGCCTCCACCTCAATCCATTTCGAGAAATAATCGGTCATGGCCAACATAAACACTTTATGTCCAGGTGCTGGTGGCATTTTTCCCACAATGTCCATTCCCCATTTCATGAAAGGCCAAGATGGAATGGACATATGGAGCTGTTCGGATGGTTGATGTATGACGGGTGCATGTCGTTGACAGGCGTCACATTTCTTCGCATAGTTTAGGGCATCTTGTCTTAGCGTCATCCAATAGTATCCCAAGCGTAGAATTTTTAAAGACAGATTTCTTCCATTAGTATGATTTCTGCATTCACCTTCGTGTGCATCCCTTAACACTATGTCTGCTTCATACCTTTGCAAACACCTTTGCAGCAGCCATGTGGAAGATTTCTTGAATAACTCCCCATCTATAATCGTGAACCTTGATGCCTTCATCCTGAGAATCCTTGCTTCATTGTTGCTGGGTAGCACTGTTCCAAATTATAAGTAATCTTTGAACATCTTTATCCAGTCATCTATATTTTCACTGGTGTCGTCATTACGTTGATCAAGAGTCATTGTTTCTGTCCCACGAGCTAGTCTTTCCATAGCAGGCTTCATGATGTGGACTACTGGGATGTTGTTGAGGTCTAAGTTTTTGAACACAGCTCCCAATCCAGCTAATGCATCAGCTTGTACATTATTCTCCCTTGGGACCTGTTCTATGCTGAAGTTGTCAAAGTAGTTGATTAGTCCTTTTGTGATATCGAGGTAAGCCACCATTTTAGGATCTTTGGCTTCATAAGAGCCCTTGACATGATTGAAAACAAGTAATGAATCACAACTAACATCAATATTTTTGATCTTCATGTCTTTAGCGATTGTGAGTCCCATGATTAATGCCTCATATTCGGCTTCATTATTCGTGGCTTTGAAGTCACAGCATATTGATTGGGCTATCATATCCCCTTGTGGCGATTTGAGGACAAGCCCCAGTCCCATTCCATTGACATTAGATGCCCCATATAATAACCCCAATTTTTGAGAAATTTTGAAACCCTTATGAATAGTGTTTTTGCTGAATGAGAAAACTGTTCATGCCACGCTATGTAGGGGTTCTGTTATTGATCTTATGGGATATTATTAGTACTCTATGTGGTATATAAGTGTATGTAAAGATCGTCAGAATCCAATTCTGAACACTTGGATTTTTCCCGGAAATCCACTAGATACGGAAAGAATTGAGAAAAAGGTAACAGGATAAAAGGATTTAAATTAAAGGATTATAGGAGAGGATCATAAAAGGAATATAATATATTGAGAAAGGTTGAGGGAACCTAAGTAATAAGATACCGGGTATGATCCCTCAAACGATAAACGAAAACGAAAGTTAAGCGAACCGTATAACAGATCAGCGGTCATTAGGCAAACGATTAGGAAGTTAATCAAAGGGATTAGTGGGAATGATGTCATCCAACCAATAGAAAGAGGACAAGGAAGTGAGGATGACATCATGAGGATGACATAAGCATGACATGGGAAGGAAGGAGGTGTGGTGGCTTTGTAACCACACAAATCCAAGGGCAAGAAGGTAATTGACTAAAACAAGCACAAAAACCAAGCAACCAAGCCAAGTAAAATCATTTTCATCAAAAATCAAAAGCAACCAAGGCTTTGTTCTTCATTGCTCACGGCTTTTCACTATTCAAAAGGCAAGAGAAATTCAAAATCCAAGATCCAAGCTTCCTAAATTGGTAAGATAATTCCCTAATCATCTTCATGCTTAGTTAGGACTATATCATGAGTTTAAGCCATTAATTCCTTCTCAATCTTCTTCATTTAATCAAAGAAGAAGACTATGAATAGTGTTTTCAAGTTTTTTTAACTTGAAGTTTTCTTGTTTTCTTGAAGATCCAAGCATTCTTAAGACTTCTCAAAGCTTCTTAAGGCTTCCTAGCTCCTCCCACCTCTCCAAGGAAGGTATAAACTACAAACCCTAGCTTTAGTTTTGAGTAATTAGGATTGAATGTGTTTGATATAGCATATGTGAAGCATGATGCTTGATTGGTTGAAGTTTGGTTGAGTTTGTAGAGATTAGTTGGTTTTGTTGCATTGTTGGAGTTGTAAATCTTGGTAATTAGTTAAAGAACCTAAGTAAAGCTTTTAGTTCATGTGAGGAATAAGTATAAATGGTTAATGTGGATTTGTTGGGGCTGTTATGATGTGGTTTGGAGGGATATTGGTTGTATGATTGATTTGGGGTTGATTTGTGGTTGGTATTGAATGGTTTAAAATTTGGGAAATCGCGTAAACATAGCCGTCGTAACGTCCGATTTTCTTTGGACTGTTTTTGTGCATAGCATTAGGACCCGAGAACCCCCTGCTAGATTATGACCACTGCCATGTTTAGATAGCTCATGTTACGAGCTTCGTTTTGATATGTAGTTCGTTCGATTCCGATGAACGGTTTAGGAGAAACGGCCGTTTTAAGTAACGACGTTTCGCGAACGAACCCTTACCCCTCGCCTTACTTTGAAACATAGGTTAAAGACCAAAAAGGGTTAATTAATGTATGAAACATTTATGGTAAGTGTGTTAGGCAGTTGGTAAGACACTCGCGAAGGAATCGCTTTAAAACTCGTAAAGGTTAAATTATTAAAAATGGTGGAGCCGAGGGTACCCGAGTGACTTAAGCAAATCAGTGAGCGCAAAACAAGCGTTAGAGTCTAAGTTAGTTAAAGTATAGATTTACAAGTGATTTTGGTTTAATTCCAACTTACTTGTTGTTTATAGGTTATCAGACTCGTCCCGAGCCTTTCTCACCCCCAAGTCGCTCAGGCAAGTATTCTATCCGTTATACTGTTGTTGTGATGTATACACTTGTATATGCATTATCTTGCGATAGATGCATGTTGGTTATTTAGCAAATTCTTGCGATATATTGTAGCATGTGATATGGTATATATGCATGCCTGTTTCATATTCTTGAAATATATATCTGTTGGTTCAGTTGATAATACCTATGCTAGAGATAAGCGGTATTTGCGTATACCCTTAGTATAGGGACCCAAAGGTGGAAATATTTTCTAAAACCGGGAGTCGAGGATCCCGAGTAGATTTTGTATATATGGATATATATATATATATACTTATATATATATATATATGGTCATAGTTTTCAAAACTATTAATCGAATAAGGTTTATTCGATTACTTTAACTTTATTTTATTATTGAATATTATTTCGAATATTATTCGAAGGCGTATGACTCCTTTATATTAAATGAATATTATTTTGAATATTCGTTCGAGGACTTATGACTCCTTTTATTTTATTAATGAATATTATTTTAAATATTCATTCGAGGACTTATGACTCCTTTTATTTATTTATCTGAATATTATTTGAATATTCATTCGAGGGCTTATGACTCTTTTATATTATTTATTGAATATTATTTGAATATTCATTCGAAGGCTTATGACTCAGTTTATATTATTTAATGAATATTATTTGAATATTCATTTGAGGATCTATGACTCCGATTATTTGCTGAAATATATTCTTTATTTTATTAAAGAATAAGGTGTTAATAATCAAACTTATTTTCGATTATTCAAATAAAGATAATACTTTCATATAAGTATATCTTTGGTTATTTAATACTCGTTTCAAGTATAAGTTTTAATACTTCTACTTCAATTATTTTTATAAAGATTATTCTTTATGGGAATATTATTTAAATAATAATATTCAGTCATTTTCTAAATATTCTGGGGACTGATTTACTTCATTAAATCAGTTTTACTCCAAACACTCTTTAAAGTGTTTTCGAGTCTTTAAAATGATTTTCAAAAGTGAGAGCGGATCCCAAAACTATTTTTATATTTAAGATCTTCCTTTTAAAAAGGGGATTTAAATACTCGCTCAAAACATGGGGGATCCGGCTCGGTGGTGTGTTTTATATTCGCAACAAGGTTGCTGTCTTGGTAAAAGAGTTTTTGATTACTTACCCAATATTCGGGAAGTAAAATTCTTGTAACAAGTTAATCCATTAACAGGCATCGCCTGGGAAATATCGGTGAGTTTTCCTTTCCAACTAGATACGACTTCTTCTTGGAGCCGTATCAACAAGTTTCTACTTGGGGAAAGGGGGAAACGAGCTTTACGTTTCAGAGTCATGGATTTCATCTGAACTAGGAGTGGCGTAAGTGGTCGAGTAGCGCCGGCCCAGCCTTATTATATTGGCCCAAATGGCCTGGAAGTTCCGCTAAGGCGGTCCCTTCCTTAGGAGTTCAGTGTTCGGTTGACAAGTAAATCCGACAGGTTCTCCTCTACATGTAGAAAATGGTGGGGTTGTACTACTACGACTGATCATCGTAAGTGGTCTTCCTGGCGCGGTAAACTCCCGTAATGAGTTCATCATCCATTTGGATAATTCTGCAACACTACCCGTAGCATTTCGATTGAAAGGCTACTAATGGGTGGTTGCCGAAGCATTGACAGGGTCAAACATTTTTACTGGTGTATCCATTGAATGAAGTATCTCGTAACTTCATCTCTTTTCAAAATATTTCAAAGATCAAATATTTTCAAGTTTTATTTGTGGTCTCATCTATGGGATGACCTCGTGAATCTTATTATACTTCGAACAGTAGTAGTTCAAGTAGATTTCTAAATATGGTATAAGTATAGTGAAGTAATTGGTAACTTCATCTTCTTTTAAAACTTATATCCAGTAAGTAATTACCTTACTCACGATAAAGATTCTAGTAAGTATCCATTTAGATACTTATATTATTGTTATCACTATGTATTATCTTGCGAGCTGTAAGGCTCACTCTTGCTTTATTTCTTCATCACACAACAACAGTTAGGAAAGATGGCCAGACTCCAGCAGACCCAGCGCAAGCGCGTGGGAAGCGTCCCGCGTCTTCCCGATGATGTTGTGGCTGCTATAGCTGCAGAGGTAGATCTATTGGTAGATCAGGCATTCTACTTTTGAGAATCAATTATGTATAATTATAACTTGTGGCAGATAATGGCAATTAACTGTAAATTTATCAAGTAATCGTTTTGGGTTTTAATAACTTTTAAATTGTGGATTCAAAGACTTGTACTTATTTGAATTTCATCTCTGAGACTATAACGGGTTGTGGTGTGTGTTAGTGTGGGGTCACAGCTTAAGGTTATTATTATTAATTAAGTGAAGTGATATTGTGGAAAGAAAGACCGTGACGACCCGGATCCCCGACCCCGGATCTGGGGGTGTTACAGAAATGGTATCAGAGCTAAGCGTTATAAACCTCAGAGATGATGGGACGTTAAGATAATAAGTTAACTAAGATAATAAGAACTCTTGCCAAGTTCATAGTCGGGCTACCTAACATAGTACCGACAGTTAAAACCCTTATGGGAACCCTTATAAATATCGTAATAGAAGCGTAGTTCGTTATCATAGATGGTAGCGGGACTCCGAACCCTGAGGTTGAGGAGCAACAGCGCGATGATGTTTTATTACTAATTGGAGATCGGATTGTGGATCCGATAGAGTGTCCTAATGCAGGACCGGATGATGTTGATATTGAGGATGTAACGGTTGAGGATGTTATCCTAGAAGGGATTGTTGCTGAGGAGGATTCCGTGAAGGATCCTGACAAGAATGAATAAAGGACCACTGAGGAATTGATGACCATGGTTAGGGCAACTCCCAGAGGTAGGATTGGCCGGCTACTATCGTAGATTGGTACAGGACTTTGCGAAGATCGCAGCCCCTTTGACGCGGCTTACTCATAAGAATGAGAAGTTTGAATAGACAGAGAAATGCGAGAACAGCTGTTAAGAATTGAAGCAAAGGTTGGTGACGACCCCTATGTTGGCGTTGCCGGAGGGAAAAAGGAGATTTTGTGATTTGTAAGTGACGCTTCGCATAAGGAATTAGGGTGCTTCTTATATAGCACAACAAGATAATCGCGTCTGCGTCAAGACAATTAAGGGAATTTAAAATTCGATATCCCCACCCATGAGCTTGGGCTCGTGGCAATAGTTTTGCCCTAAAGATTGGAGGCACTACTTGTATGGAGAGAAGTGCGAGATTTACCTAAGCCATAAGTACTCTAGTATATTTTCCCGTAGAGAGAGCTCAACATACGCCCGAGGAGGCGGTTAGAGCTAATCAAGAATAATGATTGGGAGATTCTTTATCATTCGGTGAAAGCCAATGTGGTGGCTGATGCCCTTAGTAAAAAGGAGAGACTCAAGATGATAATGTCTTTGGGAGAGTTTATAAGAGATTTTGGAAATAGTAGTGAAGGTAACCGGAGCCGGTACCGAAAAGCTGTTTGAGATTGCAATAGAGACCGAATTATTGGAAAAGAGCATACGGTGCCAGAGAAAGATGATAAGGGAATAATGAGGTATTCCTATAGAATTTGGGTTCCGAAAGTTCAAGAGCGTAAGGAAACAGAAAGTCGAGTAAGGAAAGGAGACCCGAGACGGTACTCCTATACGGCAATTCATGGACCTGTCTAGACAGAACTTAGACTATTATCCCCAACCACCACCTTGAGGAAACAATGCGGTAGGAAATTCTTTCATGACCTTTAAGTCGCTAAGCTCTCAGAGTTCCCAGGGAACAGGTTGACCTAGTCGAGGCAAGAGCCTGGCTAAAGGAAATAGAGGAATCATTTGAGATTCTGAATGATTGACGAACCACAAAAGACTGTTTTTGTCACTTACCCTCCTAAGAAAGAGACCATCCGCTGGTGAAAGACCAAGAAAGGCACGGAGCCAGAGGTTAGAATAAACTGATTTAAGTTCAGTCAATTATTTTCGGGAAAGTAATTCCCAAGGTTATGGAGATAGTGTAAAAGCTTTAGAGCCAGAACAAAGGCAGACGAGTATGAAAAATTGTGAATCTAAGTTGTAAAAGTTATCAAGATTCGTTCTGAGGACACGAATCCAGAATGACGGGATGTTTGAAATCAATGCTTAAGTTGTGTTGGTTCATGAAATAATGATAAGAGAAAGGAAAATAAAAAGAAACTGAAGTGGAAAGGAATATAAAGGCAATAGAGTTTGAAGAATGATAAGGGAGTTGGGTATGAGGAAACCCTAAAGACTCATAGCAATAGAAATAGAAAAGTATGTAATCGTCAGGATGATGATGATCCACCATGAGTTAAAATTGATGGTTGAAGGCATAAGAGATACATATATTGTACCCCCCTTTAAGTTGGGAGGATTCGAGGAAACCTTGAGATAGTTCGAAGGTTAAATATGAGACGCGGATAGACTGAGGAGACAAGGAAGTAAGAAATTAGGAAAATTGGATGAAGGAAGTGACCTTCAATAATGTGAAATGTAAGACCGGTGGCTTGATACCCAGGAAGGGAGACGCCAGGTATGAAAGATATCCCAACATTGAGATGACTGTTGAGATAAACAACAAAAGTAAATAAGGATTTATTAAGAAGAAGTTCACGTTGAACACGACCAATATCTTCCAGATCATCCATGTGATCATTACCAAATCAGGAAAGAAAAGCGGATAACCATTTTTTATCTTTTGGAGGCCATGTGGATTGACCTTAACTTGAATAAGGATGCTATTGTGAAATTCAGTATAGACTATCGAGGTGGAAATGATTGAATAAGATACCCTTATCAGGGATATATGACTTTATTTATCCATGGAAGGATGCTTGTACCTTTTTAAAGGTGGAATTAAGGATAGAACATTGGTAACTTAAAACGAATCCTAGGGGAATGCATAAAGGTTGGCATTTCACCCTTGATAGGGATAGTATGAGTTTTGACAGTATGAATTGGAAAGCATTAAGGTAATAATAACCTTTAAGGATCAGTGGAGAAATTTTTCAGAAGTATATAGACAATGGTTCTAGTAATAGTGAATGGTATTTTGATATGCCCTGTATCTAGGGAATACAGGAGGAACGATTGAAGGATAACCTTAGAGGTTTTATAAGGAAAAAGGTAATATTCAAAATTCTCAAGAATAGAAATGTTGATAAAGGAAATATGACATAATTATAATGATGCCAAGTGGGGCACGTGTTAAACCACGAGAAAGTATGGATCGAACCAGTAAAGGTCGAAATTGTTCAGGGCAATTAGGACCTAAGATAAAAGATGTTCTAAGTATGATTGAGAGTCAGTCGTGACAGTGATTAGCCTCTAAAGACTGAGGCAATAACTTATGGAAAAATGGTGATATTTTTTTTTCCCATCTGATTTTAAGGAAAACATCTTCACTCAAGCAGTGATCGGAAATAAGGTAGAAAATTTATTTGGAGGTGGTTAAAATGACATTGACTGTAAGGAAATTTTACTATCAGGAAAGGCCAAAGAGGTGGCCGACACTTTAAGGGTAAGAGGATAATTATAGGCGCGTGTGCCAAAAGAATACAATGATGATGGTTAAAAATGTGAAGGTTAAATTATGGTTTGGAAGATTGACATTCCTTCTGATGACTGTGCAATACCCAACCGTAATAGTAGTTGGTAAAGGTTTAGTTCGTGTAATCGCCATGAACGGGCTATCTATCTTAGAAGGTCCTATCTTGAGATAAGCCAGGACCATGTTTCAAAAAGGACTAGATGAACCTTTGAGTTAAGTCTTCTATTTAAGGCATATGATTAAGAATGGTATTAACCTGCTATCGTTGCTTTGATTGAAACTCTTCTGCAATTTTATCTGCTTCATGTCATGAAAGTACGTCAGAGTTTGGAGTGTTCTTCATGAATTCTGATTGGTGGTTATGTTAACTCCTTAGGAGAATTAGATACGAGATGTATGGACTCCGTATGGTTAGCTATTAAGATTTCATGGAAAGTGAATGATGACAGTGGGTCAGTGGTGGACCATAGTAAGGCAGCAATGATTCTGCGAGTAGTGAGCTGATTATAACCGTGAGGGTTGTATTGGAATGGATGTTGAGATTGAATACCACTAATCGGGTAGTGGTAGTGTATAAGTTATCATTGATAGACTAATTAAGTAGAGTATCTACCTATTGAATATTTATTCTTTCTTATCAATAGAGAGTCGTATTATTATACGAGGAAGGTTGCGGTGCAAGCATAGAATTCTAGTAACGATGATGTCTAGAATGAGATCCCAGGTTCGATTTTCGACATCGAGGGAGTTTCAAAGGTGATTGTGTATAAGCTCGAGGAAGAGCATGGGTCCATAGAATGATGGACGGAATGGCAAAAATATTTAGGCATGTGAAATACGATGCTATAACACTTGATGTTGATATAAATATATATGTTTCGTTCTCCTATGACAGACCTCTATAGTTCAGAGGTAGGTTCCAAGCCAGATATTTGGTGACAGTATATATTTTTTTTCATATATACAATTCTCTTCAATTCGTTCTTTTCTCTTCTTTTCATTTCATGTAAGCTGAGAAGAACAACCCTTCCAGAAGGGGAGGTATTGCCGAATGACTATCTATCTGTGTGATAGAAGCCGAGTAGGATACCAGCTATTGTTTAATTACTTGTCAAGTACTAAAGGCTGGCCACCTTCTGTACTAACTATGCAATGTAACAAGTGTTCATGATCATAGTGATCTCTCAATAAATTCTTTTACTTCTATATGAAGGACTAAGCTTTCGAAGATAGAAGCAGCTGAAAAAGGAGTAGTAAAGTTGTGGTGGTATGTGGAATGGAAACACATTCGTGATACTAAGGTTGACGAGGTTATTAAAAGGTTATAGAACGCTAACGAGCAAAAGTATAACCAGTATAATATTAGGAACAGAAGGTAGTAGCGATTACGAACTGGAAAAGAATGGGTATTGAGAAGCAAAAGCTCTAATGCTAAAAGCTATAATGAGAGTCTGTGCAATAGACTTGAAAGAAATTGGAATGATCACTTAATTCGGATTGAGTTATCTTACGACAATAGATCATATGTCATTATCGAGATGTCGCCTTATGAGATCCTTGAGGGAAGACAATGTCGATCTCCCTTATGTTAGGATGAAGTTGTAGAGCGCAAGATGCTCGGACCCGCAGTAGTCCAAAGGACCAAGGATATGATAGATCTAATCAGAGGACGGCTGGTAGTAGCCCAAGATGGTCATGATAAGTATGTTGATTTGACACGAAAGGATAAAGAGTATGAAATAGGGGACCTAGTAATGTTATAGGTATCCCTTGGAAATGATTGATGAGGTTCGGAAAGAAAGGAAAGCTAAGTCTACAATTTGTTGGACCCTTGGATATATTAAGACGTTTAGGAAGTTAGCATATGAGCTAGCCCTACCCCCGAACCTGTAGCAAGTTCATAACGTGTTTCACGTATCAATGTTAAGGAAGTGTAATTCAGATGCCAGATAAATAGAGGCATATGAGCGCATAGATATGCAACCCGACGTAACCTATATGGAGCAACCAGGAAGGGTTATAGAGTGAAAAGGAACAAGTGCTTAGGAGAAGGATTATCAAACTAGACAGAGTTTGGTGGTAGAACCACAATGTGGAAAAATTGACTCGAGAGTTAGAAAGTGTAATGCTAAGAAAGTATCCCCATTTGTTTTCTATCTGATTCCGGGACGGAATCCTTTTAAGGAGGGGAGACTGTAATAACCCCAATTTTTCAGAAATTTTGAAACCCTTATGAATAGTGTTTTTGCTGAATGAGAAAACTGTTCATGCCACGCTATGTAGGGGTTCTGTTATTGATCTTATGGGATATTATTAGTACTCTATGTGGTATATAAGTGTATGTAAAGATCGTCAGAATCCAATTCTGAACACTTGGATTTTTCCCGGAAATCCACTAGATACGGAAAGAATTGAGAAAAAGGTAACAGGATAAAAGGATTTAAATTAAAGGATTATAGGAGAGGATCATAAAAGAAATATAATATATTGAGAAAGGTTGAGGGAACCTAAGTAATAAGATACCGGGTATGATCCCTCAAACGATAAACGAAAACGAAAGTTAAGCGAACCGTATAACAGATCAGCGGTCATTAGGCAAACGATTAGGAAGTTAATCAAAGGGATTAGTGGGAATGATGTCATCCAACCAATAGAAAGAGGACAAGGAAGTGAGGATGACATCATGAGGATGACATAAGCATGACATGGGAAGGAAGGAGGTGTGGTGGCTTTGTAACCACACAAATCCAAGGGCAATAAGGTAATTGACTAAAACAAGCACAAAAACCAAGCAACCAAGCCAAGTAAAATCATTTTCATCAAAAATCAAAAGCAACCAAGGCTTTGTTCTTCATTGCTCACGGCTTTTCACTATTCAAAAGGCAAGAGAAATTCAAAATCCAAGATCCAAGCTTCCTAAATTGGTAAGATAATTCCCTAATCATCTTCATGCTTAGTTAGGACTATATCATGAGTTTAAGCCATTAATTCCTTCTCAATCTTCTTCATTTAATCAAAGAAGAAGACTATGAATAGTGTTTTCAAGTTTTTTTAACTTGAAGTGTTCTTGTTTTCTTGAAGATCCAAGCATTCTTAAGACTTCTCAAAGCTTCTTAAGGCTTCCTAGCTCCTCCCACCTCTCCAAGGAAGGTATAAACTACAAACCCTAGCTTTAGTTTTGAGTAATTAGGATTGAATGTGTTTGATATAGCATATGTGAAGCATGATGCTTGATTGGTTGAAGTTTGGTTGAGTTTGTAGAGATTAGTTGGTTTTGTTGCATTGTTGGAGTTGTAAATCTTGGTAATTAGTTAAAGAACCTAAGTAAAGCTTTTAGTTCATGTGAGGAATAAGTATAAATGGTTAATGTGGATTTGTTGGGGCTGTTATGATGTGGTTTGGAGGGATATTGGTTGTATGATTGATTTGGGGTTGATTTGTGGTTGGTATTGAATGGTTTAAAATTTGGGAAATCGCGTAAACATAGCCGTCGTAACGTCCGATTTTCTTTGGACTGTTTTTGTGCATAGCATTAGGACCCGAGAACCCCCAGCTAGATTATGACCACTGCCATGTTTAGATAGCTCATGTTACGAGCTTCGTTTTGATATGTAGTTCGTTCGATTCCGATGAACGGTTTAGGAGAAACGGCCGTTTTAAGTAACGACGTTTCGCGAACGAACCCTTACCCCTCGCCTTACTTTGAAACATAGGTTAAAGACCAAAAAGGGTTAATTAATGTATGAAACATTTATGGTAAGTGTGTTAGGCAGTTGGTAAGACACTCGCGAAGGAATCGCTTTAAAACTCGTAAAGGTTAAATTATTAAAAATGGTGGAGCCGAGGGTACCCGAGTGACTTAAGCAAATCAGTGAGCGCAAAACAAGCGTTAGAGTCTAAGTTAGTTAAAGTATAGATTTACAAGTGATTTTGGTTTAATTCCAACTTACTTGTTGTTTATAGGTTATCAGACTCGTCCCGAGCCTTTCTCACCCCCAAGTCGCTCAGGCAAGTATTCTATCCGTTATACTGTTGTTGTGATGTATACACTTGTATATGCATTATCTTGCGATAGATGCATGTTGGTTATTTAGCAAATTCTTGCGATATATTGTAGCATGTGATATGGTATATATGCATGCCTGTTTCATATTCTTGAAATATATATCTGTTGGTTCAGTTGATAATACCTATGCTAGAGATAAGCGGTATTTGCGTATACCCTTAGTATAGGGACCCAAAGGTGGAAATATTTTCTAAAACCGGGAGTCGAGGATCCCGAGTAGATTTTGTATATATGGATATATATATATATACTTATATATATATATGGTCATAGTTTTCAAAACTATTAATCGAATAAGGTTTATTCGATTACTTTAACTTTATTTTATTATTGAATATTATTTCGAATATTATTCGAAGGCGTATGACTCCTTTATATTAAATGAATATTATTTTGAATATTCGTTCGAGGACTTATGACTCCTTTTATTTTATTAATGAATATTATTTTAAATATTCATTCGAGGACTTATGACTCCTTTTATTTATTTATCTGAATATTATTTGAATATTCATTCGAGGGCTTATGACTCTTTTATATTATTTATTGAATATTATTTGAATATTCATTCGAAGGCTTATGACTCAGTTTATATTATTTAATGAATATTATTTGAATATTCATTTGAGGATCTATGACTCCGATTATTTGCTGAAATATATTCTTTATTTTATTAAAGAATAAGGTGTTAATAATCAAACTTATTTTCGATTATTCAAATAAAGATAATACTTTCATATAAGTATATCTTTGGTTATTTAATACTCGTTTCAAGTATAAGTTTTAATACTTCTACTTCAATTATTTTTATAAAGATTATTCTTTATGGGAATATTATTTAAATAATAATATTCAGTCATTTTCTAAATATTCTGGGGACTGATTTACTTCATTAAATCAGTTTTACTCCAAACACTCTTTAAAGTGTTTTCGAGTCTTTAAAATGATTTTCAAAAGTGAGAGCGGATCCCAAAACTATTTTTATATTTAAGATCTTCCTTTTAAAAAGGGGATTTAAATACTCGCTCAAAACATGGGGGATCCGGCTCGGTGGTGTGTTTTATATTCGCAACAAGGTTGCTGTCTTGGTAAAAGAGTTTTTGATTACTTACCCAATATTCGGGAAGTAAAATTCTTGTAACAAGTTAATCCATTAACAGGCATCGCCTGGGAAATATCGGTGAGTTTTCCTTTCCAACTAGATACGACTTCTTCTTGGAGCCGTATCAACAAGTTTCTACTTGGGGAAAGGGGGAAACGAGCTTTACGTTTCAGAGTCATGGATTTCATCTGAACTAGGAGTGGCGTAAGTGGTCGAGTAGCGCCGGCCCAGCCTTATTATATTGGCCCAAATGGCCTGGAAGTTCCGCTAAGGCGGTCCCTTCCTTAGGAGTTCAGTGTTCGGTTGACAAGTAAATCCGACAGGTTCTCCTCTACATGTAGAAAATGGTGGGGTTGTACTACTACGACTGATCATCGTAAGTGGTCTTCCTGGCGCGGTAAACTCCCGTAATGAGTTCATCATCCATTTGGATAATTCTGCAACACTACCCGTAGCATTTCGATTGAAAGGCTACTAATGGGTGGTTGCCGAAGCATTGATAGGGTCAAACATTTTTACTGGTGTATCCATTGAATGAAGTATCTCGTAACTTCATCTCTTTTCAAAATATTTCAAAGATCAAATATTTTCAAGTTTTATTTGTGGTCTCATCTATGGGATGACCTCGTGAATCTTATTATACTTCGAACAGTAGTAGTTCAAGTAGATTTCTAAATATGGTATAAGTATAGTGAAGTAATTGGTAACTTCATCTTCTTTTAAAACTTATATCCAGTAAGTAATTACCTTACTCACGATAAAGATTCTAGTAAGTATCCATTTAGATACTTATATTATTGTTATCACTATGTATTATCTTGCGAGCTGTAAGGCTCACTCTTGCTTTATTTCTTCATCACACAACAACAGTTAGGAAAGATGGCCAGACTCCAGCAGACCCAGCGCAAGCGCGTGGGAAGCGTCCCGCGTCTTCCCGATGATGTTGTGGCTGCTATAGCTGCAGAGGTAGATCTATTGGTAGATCAGGCATTCTACTTTTGAGAATCAATTATGTATAATTATAACTTGTGGCAGATAATGGCAATTAACTGTAAATTTATCAAGTAATCGTTTTGGGTTTTAATAACTTTTAAATTGTGGATTCAAAGACTTGTACTTATTTGAATTTCATCTCTGAGACTATAACGGGTTGTGGTGTGTGTTAGTGTGGGGTCACAGCTTAAGGTTATTATTATTAATTAAGTGAAGTGATATTGTGGAAAGAAAGACCGTGACGACCCGGATCCCCGACCCCGGATCTGGGGGTGTTACACCCCATCTGTATATGTTACGACCGACATTTTATATAATATTATCTGTGGATTTTGTGTGATATTAAAGCCGAAAGTAAATATACTTAATGGTTGTACCTTGTGTGAATGAAAAATTTCGGCATTTTAAATTTGCTTTATGTAGTATATGATTTTTCAAAGCAAGAGTTTATTTATTTCCCTTATTTTTGATTTATAAGGAATATTCTAAATCTTGGAGAAATTTTCTTTTAAAAGTTATTTTGTTCACAAATTTCGAAAGTGATTTTATAAAATTTCTAAAAATTCAAGTAATTTTATGGTATAAATTTTATAATTTTTGAACTTATATTTTATTTTATAAAAATAAATCTTTACAAATTTTATTTGTTATAATTAGTAAATTACATAGAAGACCTTGCATGCATATCACCCTTCTATTCTCTCAAAGGGCAAATAAGACCTTTCCAACCCTACTAACTCATTTGTTGAATACTAAATTACCACATTAGCCTTGCATGCAAAATGGCCTAACTTTAGTTAGAGGTCATTTTTGTACATTCTCACTTTTACTCATCATTTTGTCAAACAAAAAGCATAAAACTAAAATCAAAGTGGGAGAAGTCATTCCACTCACTCCACACTCCAACACACCACAATTTTTCTCTCCTCCCCCTCCCACCATTGCTCTCGGCCGAAGCATCATTCCCCTACCCCCTTCCATTTTTCATTTCATTCTTCATCTTCCCAAGTGTAAATCTTCTACCTACATTCATCTTATATACTTTGCAAGAGTTTTGTGACTTGGAAGTTGAAGTTTCATGGTTGCATGTGTAGTTCTTGTGTGATCTCCAAAGAGAAACTCTTGATTCTTGTGAATTCAAGAGCTCTCTATGAGATACATTTTATATAGGTGTTAACTAAGTGTTTTATGGAGAAACCATGCTTTAAAATCCTGTGCATGCTATTGAAATTTCATTATATATTTATGTTTAGCCATGCATGCTAGTTTTAAGACATTAAAATGATGATCAACCATGCTTTTCATGCTACTCTTTTTGAAATCATGTTGCTATGTCTAAAAATCTATAAATTCGAAATATGTGTGCTTAAAATAGATTGTTTCCATGGTAAATTACTTATTAATAGTTAAAAGAAGATATATTTCATGATTATTAAGGATGAGTAATAGGTACAAGCCGAATTTGCAAGCATTTAAACTTTATGCCTAGCCGAAATCTTGTTATGTATTTTCCATGAGTTGCATGTTATATTTTTAGTTGCATATTGTTGATTCTTGGGAATGGATGATCTCCCCTTCTGTTGAGGCACTATTTTAGGACATTAAGCAACTAGGTTTTCTTTGGAAAGAGTTGGATTCTTGGTTATTAAGTGGGAGTCAAGGTTGAAAGGGATTAGTTAGTGTTTGCATTTTTTTAGATTTGATGCACTAGTTTATGGGGAAGTTTTGAATGAGCATTTGTTGTGCACTTTGAGGCCCAAGCCACCAGAAGCTAGAATTAGGAGTATATAAAAGGGTTTAGGTGTTTGTTGAAGGTTTATAAGTCGTTTGGTTAGGTGCACAAGTGAAATCACAAAATCTGTCCAGAAGGGGACAGTTTTGTTGCAACTTAGAAATAGGAAGTTTTGACCATATCATGGGTATGCCCTCATTAGGCCCTGTTGGGCCTTAGTTATAGGGAGTGTCAGAGGAGTTCTTTCAGCCATAGTTCATAGGATTTGAGTTAGAACCATGTGTCACAAGTTAGTTCAAGTCAGAGCGTTTTCTGGCCAGAAAAACAGGGGAACCATAGACTTTAAGCTTAGGCCCAAGGAGGCCCAAGCTAGGCCCTTGAGCCAAATCAATTTTGGGAGATGCCTTATGGTCAGAAGAGTCTAGTGTAAAAGTTTTGGAGGTAAACTTGTAGTTTAAGAGTGTCTAATGCACTCAAGAAACCATAGATGTCATTCTGAAAATTTTCCTTAGTAAGCACTTTCACTTAACACATAGTTTTAGAGCACTTATGAGTAAGACCTAGGTTGACCTCTATGGTTGCAAGATAGTATAAAGCCATTAGAATCAAAGGCCCAAGTGAGGGTCAATAGGTTTTGGATAGTTAAGTAAAGGCACAGTGAGTAAAAAAGCCAAAATTTAGAGACTTTGTCTAGTTTAGCGACCAAATGACTTAAGTTGTGAGTCGAGATCATCCAATCCTAGTATTGCATTATGGTGTGTGTGATATTATTTGGTATTAAAATATGATATGTGAGTATATGTGACTATGTGTACAATTATATTTATAAGGTGAATATAAATTGCGTGCATATAGGCCTAAGTGCCATTTGTGTTGTAAATAGGTTAAGTTGGTGAGAATATATTATAATGAGGATTATTATTATTTATGTAGGATCTCGAGACGAGGGTAAACTTGCCATAAAGGTCGAGTGAAGCTTCCGGTTGCTCCTACCAGCCAGACCAGACCAGCCTTTCTCAAGGCAAGTAATTCAACCTGTCTTTTGTACTCACTGCAAATGTGTAACAATTAGTTCATATATATTGATGCGATTATCCTGAGTCATTTTGTTATACTTGAACCAAGCGATTCTTAAGTCTATCTTTGAATTATATAGAAATGCCATGAACCCTCAAGTACGTATTGCAAGTAAACTAAAGGTCTTATCACATTAGTATATTAAATTAATTGGAATGCCATGATAAAATAAAGAGTTGTTATAATACTTGATTGATCCTCTTGATTAACATGCTAATAATTCCCAAAGTATTGATATCTCACCCTGATGCTTGAACCCCTATAGAAACTTTACCTTGATACCTAAAAGCCAGATATTCATCAAAGTTGTCCATAATTGATTGATACCCCTCTTTTTTACCCTAAAGTTTGACAATCCTGATATACCTTGAGCTAAAGATCATTTCTTCATACCTTAACACCCTTAGTATTCATGAAGCTTATCTTCTTGATGTTCTAGCACTTGTACCTTGTCGAAAACCATTGTTTTAAGCCTAGTTTGGCATTACTCTTTCATAATACCCAATAGCCTTGCTAAATTTCCTTGTCCAAGTTCTTGTATATGGAAACCTTTCAGTTACCCTAATAGAGTAAAGTCTAGTGGATCATGGCCTTGAGATTTTGTGACATATTCCCTGTGTTTCAAGTTGATCTATAATCCCTTGATAAAAATGTTTACTACTTAAGAGATTTTGTTATAAATCAGCATCAGTTTTTGAAATGATTAAAATGTGGATTTTCAGTCCCAAAGAGGGATAAATGTTTTCTTTGAATAGTGGATCTGGACTGAGACGCGAGTCCTTTCCACACTTATATTGTAGGCTTAAAAGTTGCCTAGGGATCCCATTAATGTTTTAAAACCCAGCGAGGTTCGGGATTACTTCGCGGCTGATCACCGGCTGTAATCCGTAGCGTCATAAAATGATTTTGATTAAGATATGATTTTGAAAATATTTTGATACAAGCAAATGATGCCATTACCCAAAAATTTCATCTCTGATTATTATCAATTATATCTTCACATTGTCATTCTTTAATATATATCTCGATTTATGTTTTGTATCGTATTGTTTAGCACTTGTTGAGCATTTGGCTCACTCCTTGCTTTACCCTGATATTACAGCTAGCAGCTATGGTTAGATTCAAGAAGACAACACGTAAGACCTATGACGCTGATGCCTACGTCCGAGCTCAGGTAGAATAAGAGAGAGTTTTGTGTGAGGACTCGATATTAAAATCAGTTGTAATAGATGGTAGTGTTGGGCTGTTCCAAACCCTAAACTGTAAGATCTTGGATTCAGTTATGTTTACTTTCATCTAAATATTGTAATAGTTATATTTATTTTGTTTGTTAAGTTGGGGGTGTGACAGGTTTTGGTATCAGAGCTACAGTTTAGAGTCCCTGGATAACCCGAATATGTTATAGGATATATGTATAGGTTATAGATAATATGCGAGAGAGTAGGTTAAGTAAATTTGTTATTAATACTTCTCTTATTGGTTTGTCAGGAAAGGGCGCATTCCTCGGCACCCTCTGGGTCGGACGACACTATTGCTTTCTCCGTGTATGCTGAGTTGAGGCGCGAGTTTGACATGCTTCAGGGCAAGTACGACCTACTGATAGACCGACTGAAGAACGTGTACCCGGACAGCCGAAACTATGAAGGGAAGCCCAAGGAGCAGATGATTGCGAGACTTGAAACCTTGGTTCAGTACGTCAACACTAAGCTTGAGGAGATGCCATCACACCGAGACCGCACCAGCCAGTATATCATCCGGATGGTGGCGGATGAGCTCCAGAGCATTGTGATGACGCTTCGAGAGGAGAAGACTACCAAGCCCCGTTCTGATGGAGTGGAGCCTTAGTTCTTTCCATTACCTACCTTCCATGTTGTTGATTTATCAGACTTCGTAGAAATTCCCAGTTGTTTCCTTTAAATAAGCATGTTATTCCTAGAATCAGACTTTGTTCTAATCCTATGTATTGTGACCTTTAAATTTCAAATATTATGCACTATCGTTCCAATTGCTCTCAACTGTTATTTTATGCTTTTGTATGCATTACCATATCTGTTTAATTTGAAACTTGACCTCATATGTAAATAAGAATGCCATGCAATACCCTCGAATTATTTCATCATTCGTACCTGTTTTGTTATAACCTTATTTCAGGATCATGCCTCCTAAAAAGAAGAACCCAACAACCACATCTACCACAGACCCAAATATTCTTCGATTACTGGAAACTTTGCAACAGCAAACCGATGCTATAGCTCAACAACAAGTAACTCTTTAACAACGAATTGAAAACCAAGATAACCGTGAACCACACCAACCACCCGAACCACCAGTACTACCTCAACAAGTTGTCACTTTCAAGGCTTTTCAGAATGTGAATCCACCTGCATTTCATGATACCACTGATCCAATAATAGCTAACACATGGATTAAGGAAATGGAAAGGGCTTTTGAGTTGGTACAGTTAGGAGACGATCAGAAGACGCCATATGCTACTTACTTCCTGAAGGGCGAAGTCATCTATTGGTGGGAATCAGTAAAAGCTATGGAAGCAACTCAGCAGGTTTCTTGGGAGAGATTTAAGAAGTTATTTCTGGAAAAGTATTACCCTAAGTACATGCAGAATCAGATGGAGCTTAAATTTCTTGAGTTAAAGCAAGGGAATATGTCTGTACTGGAGTATGAGAAGAAGTTCACTGAGTTGTCAAGGTTTGTGACAAAGTATACTAGCACTGAGGAGGAAAAAGCGAAGAGATTTTAACAAGGATTGGAGCCTTGGATTAGAGATAGAGTGGCTATGTTTGAGCTTGATACTTATGCAGGAGTAGTACAAAAAGCTGCTCTGATTGAGAATAATGGGATGCAATCAAGAAAGGAAAGGGATAACAAGAAGAGAAATGTTCCATTTTATGAAGAGAAGTCTGAAGCCGGAAATTCACAAGATCGGAATGTAAAGAGGATTGGATTCCATAAGGGTGGAAATTTTCAAAAGAAAGGGAATATGGGCAAAAGACAAGAATCGAAGGGGAGCAACCAGGAAAACCAAGGGCAAGTTGGAGAAAACAGGTTCCAGAGACCGGAATGCAAGCACTGTGGAAGAAGGCACCCCGGAGTATGTAATAAGCTGAGCATGACATGCTATAGGTGTAACCAGAAGGGACATTTGGCAAATGAGTGTAAGATGCCGAAGCCAGGAGTTACATGTTACAAGTGTGGGAAGACTGGACACATAGCTAGGGAATGTAAGGCAACCAGACCAGTCAAAGCTTTAATGAATGTGGCAAGTACCAGTGCAAGCGTGCCAGCCGAGGTATTGGCATTACCTCCACCACCTACAACAACTCCGCAAGCAACAGCAAGGACATTCGATCTGAAAATGAAGGATGCTGTTCAGAACTCTGAGGTGATAGCAGGTACACTTTTACTCAATAATGTCAAAGCTAAAGTATTGATTGATTGGGGAGCAACAAGATCTTTCATATCAGAAACTTTTGTTGATAAACTACAATGTGATAAAATGATTATGAGCGAGGTAGTAAATGTGGTAATTGCGAACCAGGAGAAGATTTCTGTGAATCAATTCTGTCCGCAGTGTGAGATTGATATTTCGGGGCATAAGTTTTCAGCCGACTTGATACTCTTCAAGTTGGGAGAGTTCAATTTAATTTTAGGAATGGATTGGTTAGGGAAGAATAACGCCCAGATTGATTGTAAGACCAAGAAAGTGTATTTAAAGACGAAGAGTGGAGAGAAGGTAGTATTTAAGGGACAGAGGCAAAAGCAACTGTTTCTTACAATCGTTCAGGCTAAGAAGCTACTTAGAAAAGGTTGTGAGTCGTTCCTAGCTTATGTAGTGGATTCAGAAAAAGGCAACCCCAGCATAGAAGATATCCCCGTAGTTAACGAGTTCCCAGATGTGTTTCCAGATGAACTACCAGGCTTATCGCCAGATCGACAAATCGAGTTCGAAATCAACCTTGCTCCAGGCATATAACCAGTTTCAAAGGCCCCATGTAGGATGGCACCAGCGGAAATGAAAGAGTTGGCGAGCCAACTACAAGAATTATTGGATAAAGGAGTGATTCGGCCAAGTATGTCACCATGGGGAGCACCTGTTCTGTTTGTAAAGAAGAAAGATGGAAGTATGCGGCTATGTATAGATTATCGGGAGTTGAATAAGGTAACGATCAAGAACCGCTACCCTCTACCAAGAATATATGACCTATTTGATCAGCTGAAGGGAGCAAAGTGCTTTTCAAAGATTGACTTGAGATCAGGATACCATCAATTAAAGATCAAGGAAGAAGATATTCCCAAGACAGCATTCAGGACCAGATACGGACATTATGAATTCTTAGTAATGCCGTTTGGATTGACTAATGCTCCGGTAGCATTTATGGATCTGATGAATCGGGTATTTAAAAAGTACTTGGATAAGTTCGTAGTAGTATTCATTGATGACATCCTTATTTATTCTAAGTCGGAAGAAGAACTTAAGCAGCACCTCTGGATAGCATTGGAGATACTTCGACAAGAGAAGTTGTATGCCAAGTTTTCCAAATGTGAGTTTTGGTTAAATGAAGTTCAATTTTTGGGACATGTCATTGGAAATGAAGGAGTTAAAGTAGATCCGGTAAAAATTGAGGCAATTATGAGTTGGGAAAGGCCAAAGACACCTATGAAAGTGCGAAGTTTTCTAGGATTGGCAGGGTACTATAGAAGGTTTGTCAAGGATTTTTCGAAAATCGCCACGCCATTGACTAAGTTAACCAGGAAGAATCAGAAGTTCGAATGGAGTGCAGAATGTGAGGATAGCTTTCAAGAGTTGAAACAGAGATTGGTAACAGCTCCGGTGTTAGTATTACCAGATGACCAAGGAAACTTTATGATATTCAGCGATGCTTCACATAAAGGATTGGGCTGTGTGTTAATGCAACACAGTAAGGTGATCGCGTATACGTCAAGACAGTTGAAACCACATGAGTTGAAGTACCCGACGCATGACTTGGAACTAGCCGCCATAGTGTTCGCACTTAAGATTTGGAGACATTACCTCTACAGAGAGAAGTGTGAAATCTATACGGATCGCAAGAGTTTAAAGTACATATTCACTCAGAAGGAGCTCAATATGAGGCAAAGGAGATGGTTGGAATTGATCAAGGACTACGATTGCTCGATAAATTACCATCCTGGAAAGGCGAATATTGTGGCCGATGCACTAAGCAGAAATGAGAGATTGAATATGATGGCAACACCAAAGGAATTGTCTGAAGAGATTAAGAAATTCGGATTAGAACTTTGTAATTATGGAATGGTTGAAGAAGTTTATCGTGCAATGACTTTTCAGCCAACACTAGTGGAAAAGATAAGGAAGTGTCAAGAAGAAGTAATGGAGAAAGAGAAGAATCAGCTAACTAGAGAAGAGATTGGCACTCAAAGGGATGAGCAAGGTATACTAAGGTTTTCCTCAAGAATTTGGATTCCTCATGTACCTGAATTGAAGAGTGAGATTCTGCAAGAAGCCCACAATTCAAGATTTTCAATCAACCCGGGAAGCACCAAGATGTATCGGGACTTAAAGCAGAACTTTTGGTGGCCAAATATGAAGCGAGACGTGGCAGAATGGGTTACGAAGTGTTATACTTGTCAGAAAGTGAAGGCAGAACATCAACGACCAAGCGGATTAATTCAGCCCCTAAAGATTCCAGAATGGAAATGGGAAAATATTGCTATGGACTTTATAGTGGGACTACCGTGAATGAAATCCGGACATGACGCTATATGGGTTATAGTTGATCGCCTTACGAAGTTGGCGCATTTCCTTCCAATTAATGAGAAGTCGTCATTGGACAAATTGGTTCATCCGTACGTGCGTGAAATCGTACTAAGGCATGGAGTACCCGTATCAATAGTTTCAGACAGAGATCCCCGATTTAACTCGAGATTTTGGAAGCAATTTCAAGAAAGTCTTGGCACGAAGTTGAACATGAATATGGCGTACCACTCGCAGACTGATGGTCAGAGCGAAAGGACAATTCAAACAATCGAAGACATGTTGCGCAGTTGTGCAATCGATTTTGCAGGAAGTTGGGATGACCACTTGCCATTGATTGAATTCTCTTACAACAACAGCTATCACTCCAGTATTGGCATGCCACCATACGAAGCTTTGTACGAACGAAAATGTAGATCACCGACAAGTTAGGATGAGGTAGGAGAAGGAAGGATTCTAGGCTCGGAATTGGTACAACAGTTGCATGAGACAGTCAAGTTAATTCAGAAAAGGTTGCTTGCTGCTCAAGATAGACAAAGGAAGTATGCGGATCCAGAGCATAAGGATGTTAGATTCCAAGTTGGCGAAGCCGTTTTGTTGAAGGTGTCACCAAAAAAAGGGTTGTCTAGATTTGGCAAGAAAGGGAAGTTAGCACCTAGATATATAGGTCCTTTTGAAATTTTGAGTCAAGTGGGGAAGGTGGCCTACGAGTTAGCCTTACCACCTCAATATCAGCATGTGCATAATGTGTTCCATGTGTCATTGCTTAAGAAGTACAATCCTGACGCCAGCCTATGATAGAATATGAACCTGTAGAAATTCAGACAGACCTGTCATTTGTGGAGCAACCTGTCAAATTACTCGACTGGCAAGTAAAGAGTCTTAGGAATAAGTCGGTAAAGTTAGTGAAAGTACTTTGGAGGAACCCCAAGGTTGAAGAATCAACTTGGTAGTTAGAGTCGGATATGTGTTCCCGGTATCCGCATCTGTTCTCTTAGATTCTGGGGACAGAATCCATTAAGGGGGAGAGGATGTTACGACCGGCATTTTACCTAATATTATCTATGGATTTTGTGTGATATTAAAGCCGAAAGTAAATATACTTAATGGTTGTACCTTGTGTGAATGAAAAATTTCTGCATTTTAAATTTGCTTTATGTAGTATATGATTTTTCAAAGCAAGAGTTTATTTATTTCCCTTATTTTTGATTTATAAAGAATATTCTAAACCTTGGAGAAATTTTCTTTTAAAAGTTATTTTGTTCACAAATTTCGAAAGTGATTTTATAAAATTTCTAAAAATCCAAGTTATTTTATTGTATAAATTTTATAATTTTTGAACTTTTATTTTATTTTATAAAAATAAATCTTTACAAATTTTATTTGTTATAATTAGCAAATTACATAGAAGACCTTGCATGCAAATCACCCTTCTATTCTCTCAAAGGGCAAATAAGACCTTTCCAACCCCACTAACTCATTTGTTGAATACTAAATTACCACATTAGCCTTGCAAGCAAAATGGCCTAACTTTAGTTAGAGGTCATTTTTGTACATTCTCACTTCCACTCATTATTTTGTCAACCAAAAAGCATAAAACTAAAATCAAAGTGGGAGAAGTCATTCCACTCACTCCACACTCCAACACACCACAATTTTTCTCTCCTCCCCCTCCCACCATTGCTCTCGGCCGAAGCATCATTCCCCTACCCCCTTCCATTTTTCATTTCATTCTTCATCTTCCCAAGTGTAAATCTTCTACCTACATTCATCTTATATAATTTCCAAGAGTTTTGTGACTTGGAAGTTGAAGTTTCATGGTTGCATGTGTAGTTCTTGTGTGATCTCCAAGGAGAAACTCTTAATTCTTGTGAATTCAAGAGCTCTCTATGAGATACATTTTATATAGGTGTTACTAAGTGTTTTATGGAGAAACCATGCTTTAAAATCCTTTGCATGCTACTAAAATTTCATTATATATTTATGTTTAGCCATGCATGCTAGTTTTAAGACATTAAAATGATGATCAACCATGCTTTTCATGCTACTCTTTTTGAAATCATGTTGCTATGTCTAAAAATCTATAAATTCGAAATATGTGTGCTTAAAATAGATTGTTTCCATGATAAATTTCTTATTAATAGTTAAAAGAAGATATATTTCATGATTATTAAGGATGAGTAATAGGTACAAGCCGAATTTGCAAGCATTTAAACTTTATGCCTAGCCGAAATCTTGTTATGTGTTTTCCATGAGTTGCATGTTATATTTTTAGTTGCATGTTGTTGATTCTTGGGCATGGATGATCTCCCCTTCTATTGAGGCACTATTTTAGGACATTAAGACACTAGGTTTGCTTTGGAAAGAGTTGGATGCTTGGTTATTAAGTGGGATTCAAGGTGGAAAGGGATTAGTTAGTGTTTGCATTTTTCCAGATTTGATGCACTAGTTTATGGGGAAGTTTTGAATGAACATTTGTTGTGCACTTTGAGGCCCAAGCCACCAGAAGCTAGCATTAGGAGTATATAAAAGGTCTTATCACGTTAGTATATTAAAGTAATTGGGATGCCATGATAAAATAAAGAGTTGTTATAATACTTGATTGATCCTCTTGATTAACATGCTAATGATTTCCAAAGTATTGATATCTCACCCTGATGCTTGAACCCCTATAGAAACTTTACCTTGATACCTAAAAGCCAGATATTCATCAAAGTTGTCCATAATTGATTGATACCCCTCTTTCTTACCCTAAAGTTTGACAATCCTGATATACCTTGAGCTAAAGATCATTTCTTCATACCTTAACACCCTTAGTATTCATGAAGCTTATCTTCTTGATGTTCTAGCACTTGTACCTTGTCGAAAACCATTGTTTTAAGCCTAGTTTGGCATTACTCTTTCATAATACCCAATAACCATTCTAAATTTCCTTGTCCGAGTTCTTGTATATGGAAACCTTTCAATTACCCTAATAGAGTAAAGTCTAGTGGATCATGGCCTTGAGATTTTGTGACATAATCCCAGTGTTTCAAGTTGATCTATAATCTCTTGATAAAAATGTTTACTACTTAAGAGATTTTGTTATAAATCAGCATCAGTTTTTGAAATGATTAAAATGTGGATTTTCAGTCCCGAAGGGGGATAAATGTTTTCTTTGAATAGTGGATCTGGACTGAGACGCGAGTCCTTTCCACACTTATATTGTAGGCTTAAAAGTTGCCTAGGGATCCCATTAATGTTTTAGAACCCAGCGAGGTTCGGGATTACTTCGCGGCTGATCACCGGTTGTAATCTGTAGCGTCATAAAATGATTTTGATTAAGATATGATTTTGAAAATGTTTTGATACAAGTAAATAATGCCATCACCCAAAAATTTCATCTCTGATTATTCTTAATTATATCTTCACATTGTCATTCTTTAATATATATCTCGATTTATGTTTTGTATCGTATTATTTAGCACTTGTTGAGCATTTGGCTCACTCCTTGCTTTACCCTGATATTACAGCTAGCAGCTATGGTTAGATTCAAGCAGATAGCACGTAAGACCTGTGACGCTGATACATATGTCTGAGCTCAGGTAGAATAAGAGATAGTTTTCTGTGAGGACTCGATATTAAAATCAGTTGTAATAGATGGTAGTGTTGGGCTGTTCCAAACTCTAAACTGTAAGATCTTGGATTCGGTTATGTTTACTTTCATCTAAATATTGTAATAGTTATATTTATTTTGTTTGTTAAGTTGGGGGTATGATAGTATACAACGTCCAGCGCTTCATGTCTACCCTTGAAAGAACTTTCTGAAACTCCTGCTCAGCATCGGTCATTTGGCTTGGACTAAAATCAGCCACAAAATCAGCTAAGGGTTGTGACTTTATCGCAGTTCTCGTGTCATACGTGATGTCATAAGTACTTAGTCGTATTGCCCATTTCACCATTCTCCCCGTCAAATCAGGTTTACTTAAGACGTTCCTCAAAAGGAAGTTCGTCATGACATGTATCTTATGTGACTCAAAGTAATGTCTCAATTTAATGGAAGTCATGGCTAACGCAAGTACTAACTTTTCAAGAGATGTGTACCTTGTTTCCGCATTTACTAAGCTCTTGTTGACATAATACACAGGCGACTGGATGCCTTCATTCTCTTTGACAAGAATGCCACTTACTGCATGATCAGTTACCAACAAATACACGTACAAGTCCTCTCCTTGAATGGGTTTGGAGAGAAGTGGTGGTGTAGTCAGATACTTCTCCAAGTCATTCAAGGCGGTCTCATATTCTTCAGACCATAAGAATCCTTTATTCTTCCTCAACACGTCATAAAAAGCTTGCATCTGTCAGATGAACGTGAAATGAACCTGTTCAAAGCTGCCACTCTTCCTGTCAGTTTATGTACTTTTTTGACATTCGATGGACTTTTTAATTCGAAGATCACCTTAACTTGTTCTGGACTTGCTTTAATTCCTTTTCTTGTCACCATGTGTCCAAGGAACTTTCCTGACGACACAACAAAGTTGCATTTGGATGGGTTTAACTTCATGTTGTATGACCTCAGTATATCGAACACTTCTTGAAGATCACGTACATGACTTTCTGCGCTAACATATTTGACGACCATATCGTCAATGTATACTTCCATTGTCTGTCCTATTTGATCTTTAAATATTTTATTGACAAGTATTTAAAATGTAGCCCCAACATTTCTTAGTCCGAACGGCATAGCCAAATAACAGTATATCCCCCTGTCCGTGATAAACGCGGTTTTTTCGCAGTCAGACGGTTCCATTTGGATTTGATTGAAGCCACTTGACGCGTCAAGGAACGTGAGTAGTTCATGACCAGCCGTTGAATCCACCATGGTGTCAATATGAGGTAGCGGATAGGGATCTTTATGACAAGCCTCGTTCAAATCTGTGTAATCAACACAAACTCTTCATTTCCCATTCTTCTTTTGCACGATAATGACATTTGCTGGCCACTCGGGGTAATCGACTTCTTTAATCATGCCAGCCTTGATGAGTCTTTCCACCTCGTCATTTATTATCTTGTTTTTGTCGGCTGCAAACTTCCTTCATTTTTATTGGACGGGTGTGTAGCTAGGGTCTACATTCAACTTGTGTGTAATGACATTTGGGTCGATTCCCGTTATGTCACCATGTTCCTATGCAAAAGCGTCCAGCCTCGTGGTTAAGAAACTTATCAAGTTGGCTTCAATTGGTGGAGAAAGGTCTTCACCAATTAAAAGCTTCTTGTCCCCTGTTGTCAAATCTACTTCAGCTAATTGTTCCGGCCCTGTCACCATGGCAATAGGCATCTTGTTTCCCTGATGTTGGACAGTTGGCTTCAGACACGTCATGTAACAGTCCCGGGCCATAATTTGATCACCTCTTATTTCCTGAGTCCCCCATGGTGTTGGGAATTTTAATACTTGATGATATATTGATGGCACCGTCTTCAAGTTGTGTATCCATGGTCTTCCCACGATTATGTTGTAACTCAAATCCACGTCAATTATGCAAAATTTTTCCAAGAGATTGACCCCTTGGGCATATGTTGGTAACGTGATTTCCCCAATGTGCGTTTTGTCTCAAAAATAGTTTCGAGCTTCAATATATTATTTGAAATTGTACTCAAGGCTCAATAATTATTTTCAAAATGATTTTAAAGTCAGATTCGGATATTCGAACCCTGTTATATTCTTGAGTTAAAGTTATTTTAGACTTTGGAATACCAAGTATTATTCCCATTATTCAATGCATGACTCTTAGAAAATTAAAGGGAAGCAGCTAAATAAGGCAAAGAAAATGACATAAATAAACCCCAAGGGGTAATAAGTTCAAGATACAACAAGTTAATACATAAATATAGAAATAGATAAAAATATACTCATCCCTGGAAGAATCATCTGTATCCTTCTCTACTTCAGTGTGCCCTCCTCCGCATTAGTAGAAGTCTCTGCATTTTTTCTGGGGAGGAAGGAGGAGAAGTAGTGCTAGGATCAAGGATGCGATATTCTTGCATAGGGGAGCTAAAGAGAGCATCCGAGATGTCCTCAGTCTCTGGCTGCTCGGGACTAATAAAATTCTTGGCTTCTATCAAGCCTGGATGCTTCTCAACCACGACCTTCACTGCAGCATCCCAACCTTGCGTAAACTGGAGGGGAAAGAGACCCTCATCATGAATGTTCATCAAATCCCTGAACTTCTGGGAGTCCATATACTCATTGATGAGTGTTTCCTTATCACTCTTGAGTTTAACCAGCTCGGCATGGGCCTTAGACAACTCTTCATCTTTATTCTTCAGCTTCTTCTCGAGGACCCCAGCTCTCTCTTTCTATTTTTTTATCTCCTTTTCAAACTCATCTGAATTCCCCTTCCAAGACCTATCCTGGTGAAGGGCCTCCTGGAAATAAGTTTTGCTCTACAAATGAAAAGGAGATTGTAATTAAAGGAAAAGAGACAAATATTACCGAAGCTTGAGCTTGAGAACCCATAAGCTCAATGGTCTCTATGTCACTCCCCGTCATAATGTCAGTAAAATCCTAAGGAGTAATGGAGTGATAGGACCAATACTTAGCATGTTTGATATACCTTACCACCGTGTCGCTTCCTCTAAAGCCCTATTTGGGCCTAAAAGAATGCCCCTTGAGTGGGGGATCCACATTATCCCCTAGTGAAACCTCTGGGACAAGAGGCTTTAGGAACGAAGTGCCATCGGGCTTGCCCCTTGGATCCCTGTTAAGCTTGGCCCTTTTTTGGCGGCCTAATTCTCCTTCATTGGGCTTGTTAATGTTGTTAATGGCCTCACAAGATGAAAAATGAATATTGAAGCCCATGAGTAATTAAGGCATAACATATTATAAAGAAGAAACAAAGAAAAAAATAGATAGAGTTACCCTTATCAGTGGCCTGAGAGAGACCAACTTTCTTCAAGGAAAACTCCTCTAAAAGGGTCCAAGTGTCTGTTTGACCGTTATCCGTGATAAGGGCTTGATAAGAAACCTCCTCTTCATCAGTTAGTTAAATACTAGAAGGGCTACCATCAACTACTTTGTAAAAGGGCCTATGAAAAAGAGTGGACCAATCGCCCCCAACCCTAGTCAGCCTAACAAATTCATCTCTCCATTTTGGATTGTTCTCAACAAAGGAGTTACCATAAAAAATTTGGGGAATTTTGGGTCTTTGACGTATTAAAACCCAGCCCGGTTGAGTTCAATAACTATTATAGAATTGGAATATCTTCCTAAAAATGGCAACGAAAAGGGGAAATTCATTCCTAAGACATAAAACCATAAAACAAATAATGTTCCTCCATGCATTAGGGGGAGTTGACAAGGGTTTATTTGCACATCTACCAGGAGACGCGGGATAAATTCATGGAAAGGAAACTTAAGACCTGTAGGGCTCCTCGATAAATGAAAATAGTGTCCCCCTTCCAATTACAGGTCCTATCACCAGGGGCGGCCGGAGTAACACTAAGGTTTGGATGGATTTTGTACAGGGTGTTGTAATATTCTATCTTACCATCTAACTCATGGAAAGTATTACCATGGTTGTAAGAATCTAAATTAGAAGGAAATGGATATTCATCCCCTCTAGTATTAATCATGTCTAAGAGATAAGTATAAGGGGAGCGTATTTGAATAGCGGTACCTCTTTTAGAAGTGTTCATCTTTTCCAGCCTAGCAAGGTCGCGATCCGCCATTGATATTCTTGGGAAGGAGGCTTGAAACTCAGAAAACGGTTGAAGGTGGTGGAGCGATGGTGGCAAATAACGCCGGAAATCGCCTTCCTAAGAGAGAATCTAGAGAGAAATTTGAGAGAAAGTTTGTAAGTGAGAAGTGAAATGAGGAATCCTACTTCTCACCACACTTATATAGCAGAATTTTGGGAAATGAATCGGCAAAAGCCCATTGAAGCACGGCCTAATTAAGGAAGGCCCACAAAAAAGGACGCTTCCGGGACAATCTAGAAGGTTGGGAGGAATTTGAAAGGTCCATAATCGACCAGGGTTCTGATCGATGAAAAAAGTGATTTTGATCGAATGTTTGTTCGACTAGAGTGGTGAAAAATCATATAAGTCGACCAGAATTCTGATCGATGAAAAAAGTGATTTTAATTGAATATTTGTTCAACTAAAATGGTAAAAAATCATATTAGTCGATCAGAATCTTGAATGATGAAAAAAGTGATTTTGAACAAATTCGACTAGAGTGTTAAAAAATCATATAAGTCGATCAGCGTCCTGATCGAATCGATCAGGAATCCTGGATGAAATCCAATTAGACCACAGTGTAAAAAATAGAGATAAGTCAATCAACGTCCTGATCTAATCGATCAGGAATCCTGGTCGAAATACAATTAGACCACAGTGTCGAAAATAGAGATAAGTCGATCAGCGTCCTAATCTAATCGATTAGGAATCCTGGTCGAAATCCAATTAGATCACAATATCGAAAATAGAGATAAGTCGATCAGCATCCTGGTCTAATCGATCAGGAATCCAGGTCGAAATCCAATTAGACCATAGTGACAAAATTAGAGTTATGTCGACCAGGATCATGGTCGATTTCGATCAAGAATCCTGATTGAAATCACAGTCGACCAGGATGGCAAATTAGAAGATAATTCGACCAGGATCCTCATCGATTTTGATCAGGAATCCTAGTCGATCTAGTATGAGTCCTGGTCAACATTATTGGTAAAATAATATTAATAAATAAGTAAATGAAATTAAGGAAAATTCCAGAAATTTAAGGAAAATTCCACAAATTAAGGGAAAATTCCAGAAAATTAAGGAAAGTTCCAGAAATTAAGGTAAAATACCAAAAAATTAAGGAAAATTTCAGAAATTAGGGGAAAATTCCAAAAAATTAAGGAAAATTTTATAAATTAAGGGAGAATTCCAGAAAATTAAGGAAAAATACCAAGAAATTCTAAAAAATAGGAATAAGGTTAGAGAAATAATAGGGAAGTTCCAAAAAATATCCTGAAGCCACGTATCATTGTAAATGTGTAGGTCGCTCCACACTTTACGCAGAAAATGATACCTGTAAGGGATTAAATGAACTTAACTTTCGCGAAATCTTTTACGATTTCCCGGAAGTTGGGGGGAAAATGATACAGAGAAAAATAAACCCTGGTTGCGCAATTAATATCGCATTAATTGTGCCCAGGTTGGGCCGACAATAAATCCCGTTATAAAGGGCCCAAAACCCTTAATATTAATTAATTCCGTAATTAATTAATATGGGAAAAATCAGCTAATAAGTAAAGTCCATATAAGGACATAATTCCTTGGAGATTGGCCTCCAAGAAGCCTCATGGGATAAGGAATCAATTTCCTGCATTATAGGACTCCAAATTCCACTCTAAATATGAGACTTGTTCACCAAGTCTCCTAACCCTAACCTAATTCCAAGGCATTACATGCCTATATAAGGGGTCTCACCCTACAAATCAGAACTACATTTTTTTGACTTGATCCTTGGCAAACAGCAAGGTACATAGGCATCTTGTGAAAGGCAGATCGAGTCACGAAACACGAGAGTAGTCATATCGAGTCTCAAAACTCACGAACCCTAGCAGTAAATACGCCCTAGTTTTTAATCCATAACATCAACTAAAACACGTTATCATGTTTAGATTTTTTAACTCAAATACCAATATTCCTAAAACAACAGGAACATACACTTAAAAATATAATAATATGTCTTCAAGCACTATTGGTCAGGTTTTACTAATATAATCATTTCAGTTGATGTCTTTATAATTTAGGAAGATATTTAATTAGGTAAAATTATTTTTAGGTAATTTATAAAGATAGATAATGTGTACCAAACTATAAAAAGAAACATGAATACACACAATCATAGAAACATAATAGCTTATAATATGAGTAAGATGTCATAAGTGGTAGCCTTTGCGTATACAAACATATAAAAAAAAATTATAATCATGAAATCTCTTTGCTTGTGTAAAGATTAAGAAAGAAATCTCTAGGTTGATCAAGATCTTTGACTAGTTGAAGGAAAGGGTCTTTATATACCTTTATGGAGTTGTGGTTTATCACTCGACTAAATAGAAAAATCAGGAGGTAAATTCTCTTTTACTAAATTATTCAAGTGTAATTTTCCCTTTTTTATTTATTTCATTTATATTGAGTATATTAAGAATATTCAGAAAGATTTCTTAGTAAATAGGATTATTACTAGTGGCTTAACATGGGCATCTCTTACACATCAAGTATTCGATGAAATGCTTGCATTTGTTTCTAAGTTATTTTTTTAAAAAAAATCATGAATCTTAAGTTTATAAAGATGATATTTATGCCATTTATAGTCATAATTCAATAATGCATAGTACATGCCGGTGAATAGACAAGGATGGGGTAATGAATATCTAGTGGAACTTATGCACAAAATTATGCCTACCTTCGTTTTTGAGGGACAAAGTTTTCATATTGATTGAGCCTTATTAGTCTTCCTAACAACATCCTTGTGGGATGGGGATGAATAGAGATTAAAAGGTGATGAATGTCTACCGAAAATGGCAGAAGTTCAACTTGTGTCTATACTGTTAGATATTGAGTGTAATGAAATATAACACATGGGGGGGGGGTGGGTGGGGGGGTTAATATGTTTCTTTGAATTTTAATTGTCTTTGAAAGTGTTTGGCTTAAATTGAACAAAGCAGAGATGAATTTGTAGAGATAAATTGTTTCACAATAAGCATACAAAACAAGATATCAAAAACTCACTTGATTTTATTAATCAAATTTGTTTTGCTACAAATATGTGTTTTTAGAAATAAGAACTAAGCTACGAATCTTGAGAGAGAATACAAGATTTTTCTAGATCCTTTTTTGTTACTTCTAAACTAAGGATTCGTGTATGCTTTATAGACCAACAACATGGGTTTACAAAACTTACACTAAAATGTACCAACATATTTTCTACAGCTATATTGTCTATTTCCATTTTATCGTGCTAGTAATATGTGTAGAATCTTGTAGGTCTGTGACCATCCTTTGTCCAGTAAATCTTGGCCCTTCATCTTGTATTCTTCAAGCTATATTTGTATTCTTTCCAATTAAGTGAATGGATTATTTTTTGACTGATAATCTTGAATCTTGAACTTGTCTATATTCTAAATTTTGAGATAGTGTGTGGAGATCTCTTTTATTTTGTAGAGATGTCACATATCAATAAGTAAAATGACTTATCGATATCTTGAGTCCTCTACATATGTATTTGACTTGTCGAGGTCTCTAGTTCTCTATATATAGAATGACTTGTCGACATCTCCAGTTCTCTACATGGGCTTTTGACTTGTCGATATCTTGAGTTCTCTACATGAAATTTTTTAACTTGTCGATAGCTCTAGATCTCTACATGAAGAAATGACTTGTCGATATCTCCAGTTCTCCACATATACATTTTAACTTTTTGTTATCTGAGATCTCTACATACAGGTTGATTTGTCGATATCTCTTGAGACATCTCTACAAGTCATTTTGGACTTCTCGATAGACTTTTCAATATCCATTGATCCGTGACTTGTCGATATCTGACTTAGAATATTTTTCTTAGAACATCATTATTCAAATCCAAGCTGCTACACTTCTCTCTGAGGCATGATCAGGATCTGATTTTCTTCTAGAGTTTATTCCTCATCTTGAAGGTTGTTCACAGAAAAATCCTCTAGTCTAATATTCTTAACATCTTTACAGACTCAAGGAATACAATTATAAAATATAAATATAGATTATCATACAACTTATCCCTAGGGTTGTCAGAATGACTAAGTCTTTTTATGTACAGGTATGTCTTGCACAACAATATCCCCCGATTTGTGAGAAGATTACTTATCACAAATTCATGTCTTATAACAAGACTGGCTCCAAGCTAAAATCATTTACAATAAGACTGACAAATTGACAAAGTACAATTTTTATACATTTTACCGTTACATCAATAATGAGTTAAAAAAATTATCTAAGTTTGTTATAACCAGTTTCTTTTCTAATCAGGCCCTTGAGTTTGACTAGTACTTCACGTTCTTCAATAATCTCAGTCCCTCTTAAAACTTCCACTAGTTTGAGCCATTCAGCTAATAAGTAAATATTGAGAAGATGAATCATGTATCTTGTAAATCTGTTCGCCTTAATGTTCAGAAAATGTCCATCTTTAGATAGCCTGCTCAACCCTCTTGCCTTCAGTTCATTTGATCTTTGCTCAAACAATTCAATCTCTTTAGCATATTTCTTTTCTCTTTCCTCCCTTTCAACCCTTTCCCTTGCATGCCTTATATCCTTTATCTTAATCTCTCATCCAACCTTTTTGAAAGAGGTTAATGCACCTATATTAAAAGCATGTGAAGTCAACTTCAGTGAAGAAGAATTGATTATCAAGCAAGAAATTGCTGATGAAGATAAAGAGAAGAAAACTGAAGAATCAGTTCAGTCTTCCAATACTGAAGAGAAGCTCATGAACAAACAAAGTCCCAAGACTCCTGTTAAAGAAACCAAAGCTGAAGATGCAAGAAAGAAAAGGAAAAATAGAAATGGGAAAATAGGGATAAACAAAAGCAATAATTTTGCTTATGTTGCAAATGCTCCTAGAAAGAAGTGTGAAAAATGTGGCTCTGCAAATCATCTCACCTACCTTTGTAAAAAGGTTGTTAGCAAGCCAACTGAAGGAACTTGCAAATACAATGAAGCAGATTCAAATGATCCTTATTCATTCTGTGACAAGTTTGACTGCATTCTTGCAACTTGAAAGTAAGGAAGAGTTGCCACAAACTGAGAGTAGACCTTAAAGAAACAAGAAATGAGTCCACATCAGAAGGAAAACATGCATAACAGTCACTGAATTCTATTTTTTCTAAAACAACTCATTCTGCTTCTGCTGAACAAGTTACTAAGAAGAAACTACCCAACATTGCTTGGGTTTACAAACACACTTAAGACTCATTGTATGCATGACATAGTGTAGAGAGTCATCTGGATCATAGAACAGTGGATGTTCCAGGCATATGACAGGTGATAAGGCCCCGTTATCACAGTTTAAGGAGAAAGCTGTCCCTTTGGTGAACTTTAGAGACAACAACAAAGGATTCACAATGAGATATGGCAAGATTGTTTCTGAAAATATTGTCTTTGATGATGTAGCACTGGTAGCTGGTCTTGAAGTGAATCTTCTCAGAGTTAGCAAATTTGCAGACAAAGGCCTTAAGTCTTATTCAACAAAGAAGAATGCACTGTTATCAACAAGAAAACTGGTGAAGTTGCTCTAAAAGGAGAAAGGAAAGGATTGTTTGTTGCAGATTTTGACTCAACAAATAAGGATGTTGTTTGTTGCTTTTACACCAAGGCATCAGAAGAAGTAAACAAGCTATGGCATAAAAATCCGTCTCACTTGAATTTCAAGGAAATTAACACCTTGTCAAAAAGGAGTTAGTAAGAGACATGCCTAAGCTGGAGTTCGCTCAAGTTGTAGTTTGTGTAGTCTGTCAGAAAATAAAAATGAAGAAACTACTCAACAGGAAAATCATGAAAATGGAAGCTCATCTCATACACCTGAATTTAATTACACAAACTCAGGGGGAGAAAGAGGATTTTCAGATACTTGAAGGAAATTCCAAACTTGGGATACTGGTTTTGAAGCTGTTGGTTACACAGATGCAGATTTTGCTGAATGCAGGGTTGACAGAAAGAGTACTAGTGGAAGCTGTCAATTTATTGGACAAAGAATTGTATCCTGGTATAGCAAGAAACAACAATTTGTATCAATTTCTACAGCTGAAGCTGAATATTGTACCAACAGAAAAACAATTAACTGCCATTTTTACTAAATCTTTGGATGAAGTAACTTTTACTAGACTTGTAGGTGAAATTGGAATGCTTAACTCTTCATCCTAAGGCAAGAACTCAACTAATGTTTTGCAGCAGATTAATCTCCTGTAAATCAAAATTAATTTGATTAAATTGGAAATTAACTGAAATATGAATTATAAATATTTCAGAAATCTCTGCAAATTTATTTTACAAATTCAAATTTAACTTGGAATTTTTTAAATTCTAAGTAAACTGCTCAGTTGTTAATTTACATTCTCAATATGTAAAATTAACACAAAGCAGAATTACAAAAACCAAAAATATATAGAAAAATGAGTTCTCGATAAGTCAAATTGACTTCTCGACAAGTCATTTTAGGACTTCTCGAGTGAGTCCCTGATAAGTCAATTACTGACTTCTCGATAGGCTTAATATGACTTATCGATAAGCCTTTGTAGAGTTCTCTAGTAGTGTTAATTCACGGAGTTCTCTACAAGTGTAATTTTTGACTTATCAATAACTCTGAACTGAAATAATTTAATTTAATAAATTATTTTGGTAAAATACTTTTAGAAAATTTATTCTAATTTTATTTTGAACTTATTCAAATAAAAGTTGGAATTAATTCAGTCCACATTTTGGACAAACTGGGTATTTATTTGTGTGTATTTCATTTCTTAAAATGACTTCTCGATAGACAAACTCCAAACGTCTATTTTTGAGTTCTCGACAAGTCTTTTACTTTTACTATAAATACCCAGACTTCTCGATACATACACATACTTACATCTTTCGAGATCTAAATTAACCTAGCCTTTCAAGTAAAAACCCATTTCTCACTCATCTCTACTCCTTTCTCAAAAATTCTTCCTACCCCTTCTCTCTTACTAAATTACAATGGCACAAAACACTATTAGAGCAACTATCCCAGAGAAAGGAACAAACTTCTTGGCTTTTATTGATGCTAAACAAGCCCCTGACAGTTTCAAGGGGTTTGTGAAATTTCTGTCTGAATCTTATATTGTAGGAGCCTTGACTGCTAATCCAGTGTTGTACCTGGATGTGTTGCATGCTTTTTGGACTACAGCTGTGGTGAGGACTGTGATGCATGATGATACTGTATCCTTGGTAGTGACTTTCTCAATTGGAGGTCAATAAATTGAGTTTAATGAGCAGGATGTAAACCGAGCTTTGGGACTGCCTACTTCAAATCTGGTGGAGGTGCCAACTCCTGATGAGCTGATTGAGTTTCTGGACTTCATCAACTATGGTTGAAGAATCAACTTATCAAGCCTGAACATAACTAATCTAAGAAAGGAGTGGTCATTCATTTTTAATTCAGTAGTGAGAGCATTTACATGCAGGACACAGGATTTGACAACATTTCAAGTGTGGTGTAAAAGCTGGTGTATTCAATTGCTCACAATAGACACTTGAATGTTGGTCTGCTGATCCTGGAAGAACTTGCAACCAGGATAACTATGCCCCTGTCAGCTAGAGGTAAGGAAATTTTCTTCCCTAGATTTATTATGTCCACTTTAAATAATAAAGTAGCAGACATACACCTAATGGAATGGTATATATAGTACTAAATTAGGCAATTGTAAGCAAGTGTCCAAAATAATATTTGGATCACTTACTATAAATAATAAGGTCAATGTAAGTCTGAAAATCACTCCATTTATGTTGGAGTGGTTTACGACTTACCCTTATCCTATGGCTGACATGAGATCTAATGCACAATCTAGCACAACTATCATTCCTGAACCTGTGAAAGTACAAACACATGAACACCAACAGGGATCTTCCCAAGCTGTAACCATTCTTTCAAAACCCTTAGAAGCTAGGCAACCAACCACCTCATCTTCTCAAAAGGATGAGGTGAGTAAAAAGAAGAGAAAGGGGATACACCTAGCTGTGATAACTGAGAGTGGTGAGGAGAGAGCTGAAAGAGAGACACCTCTGGTCAAAAGATCCAAAAGGAGTAAACAAACTGAGCTGACCATTCTACCCTCCTCTACATCCTCCCAACATGATGCAGTTGTAAAAATAACCAGGAGTGAGTCTGCACAGCCAACACAAGAAGAAATTCAAGTGTATGGTAGGAGGAACAAGGCATTCACACACTGTGAGAACAAATCACTTGAAGCTCCCTCATCTATTCAGGGGGAGCTTCCAACACTCACAACTGAACAACAAATTCTTATAACTAAAATTTCTTCTATTCCAACTCCACTTGAATCCACTTCTCAAGTGTAACAAAAATCAAGTGAGTTAGCTCAAGAAGCTTTGCTCACTACCCAGATACTCCATTTAGATGGTGAGAGGCTACATGCTGGGGTAGACCTTGATGACACCATCACAAACATGGGGGATTCATCAGTTTTTACTGATGACCCCATGGATAGTTCTAATGCACCTTCATGTGCAAAACAGTCTTCACGGACTGAAAGGTTTGAGGGTAGTACTCCTGAGGGGGAGCTAATTAAATCCTCTCCAATTCAATTGGAGGTTCCTCATGTAGGGACAACTCCCCTCACAACCCTAGCATAAATTTTCTTTACAGTTGAAGCTAGGAGTCCAATTGCCCATGATCCTATCATAGAGGAGGCAAACATAGCACATTCTAGTGCCAGTGTGTTGCAAGACACACAAGGGTTTGAGGTTGGTGTACATGATAGTAACCTAGTCAAATCCCCTCCAATTCAATTGGAGGTTCCCACTACAAGTGGAGGATAACATAATGTCAAAGTCACAGAGCAATCTGTGAGTCAAACTATGACCCCACTCACAGGTGTATCTGATGAACCATCCACCTCACAACCTCAACAACCTCACATAATCTCTCAGTGGCTATAAGAATCGGCTTCTCAACCAACTTCGGTAGATGATCTACTAGTAGAGCAGATCTGGACTGTCCAACATCTCACAACATCTCCTGACTTCAAATATGAGCAACCAGGACTATCAAGCTATCATGCTTGCTTACAATGAAGAGGTTGAAGAGTAAAAGGAGCAAATTGTCAATGATGCTGAGCCAGATGGAAATGTGGATTCATGGCTGTCTGATAATTTTGTCTTGGAGATGAATCAAGTTCTTGCCAGATTCAGAGAAGAGTATGTTACTATTCTTGGTAGCAATGCAAAAGACTTGAGTCTAGAAGCTGTCTATGATGCCATTACAGATGTATACAAAAGCTCAGCTCAAAGTATTTCATATGTTTGGTAATTTAAGGGTTTTTAGCACATAAACACAACGAAAATGTAAATTTAAATCTAAAAAAAAAACGAAACCCTCCGCAGGATCCATGCGAAAAATAATATTTAATTCGTAGTTTAGTATGTTTACCTTACGAAGCTTTACGTTAATGGAAAGATGGAGGTCTTTAATGGTGATCCAAAAATGATGAACGGAGATCCTTAGCAGCTGCTCCTCAAGTGTGAAGCACTCCACCGGTATCCACCAAGAAAACGATGTAATGAAGGAGGAGGAGATGGATAGAATTAGGGTTTTGTAAATCTTTTTGGTTGAGGCAAAAATAGGGTCTATAATAGTATATTTATAGGCAAAATTTTCAGCTGAAAATTTTGCCATAAAATATTATTATTATTATTAACACTTTATTATTCTCACTAATAATTAAAACACCTTTTAATTATTAATCATTTTTCTAAACACTTTAGAAATAATTCTCTCACTTGATTTAATTTCCAAAAATTAAATTCTTAATTAATAATATTAAGAACTTTTTCTTAATTAATTTATAATCAATTAAATCTCATTTAATCAATTATTAAATTTTCCAATTAATTATTTATTTCATAAATAAATAATTATCAGCCATTATTAATTAATTTCTCCACCATTAAATCATTCTCTTTTGTGGTGTGACCCTGTAGGTTCAATATTAAGCCGGTAGTAAAAATAAAAAATAATGAAAACTATTTTATCATTATTTATATAAATTCTCTAATTCATTAAATATGATTAATTAATTAATCATATTTATTCTACATCGTGAGGGATACTTCTCAGCATATCGCGACTATCCGAATAATACGAATTCACTGATTAGAATACCAAGAACCTATTCAGTGAGTAGTTACCGTACAATTAATTCCTTCTACCCTGCAATGTCACGATTAAATACAAGGCATGGAACTTGTGTCAAGCCTATCTTATTTAATCACTTGCTTTCCCATTCACTATGCTTAGTTCTATTTAATGTAAATTAGAAACTCCTTTCTAATTTCATTCACTCTGGCCAGAGATTCCTGAACTAACATAAGTGGATCAGCATTGAACATTCTCTTCCTACATTGGAAGGGGTAGATCCTTTATTGATCATACACTATCTTCGTGTACAAATTCCTATACCCAGTAGAGCCCTTATAATTGTCCCTTGAGACTAAGAACTAAACCAAAGCATAGTTCAGTGTACACAAGATGACTATGATGACCTCAAGTCTAAGGATACTTGTACAACTATCACTATGTGAACAACTGCTAACACGTGAGTGAACTCCATCAGTTGTTCAGCTGTGTGAGTCATGTTCAGTGAACTTATTCTATAATAAGCACCTACATACTAGCTATAGTGTCACCACACAAATGTCTATGAGAACAGACATTCTTCATAATGAAGCAAGCATAGTATGTACCGATCTTTGCGGATTATTAATTACCAGTTAGTAATTCTACGACCAGGAACTATTTAAGTTTAAAGTTATCATCTTTTAGGTCTCATTATTGTGATCTCATCATAATCCATAAAAGCTTTACTCTAAACTGTGGTATATCTTATTTAAATATTTAAATAGATAGAGCCCGCAATAAAAACAAAACAAGTCTTTTATTAATATCAATGAAATCAAAACAGATTACATAAAAGTTATTCCTAAATCCTCATACATGATTGGACTTAGGACATATCTCTTTCAATCTCCCACTTATACTAAAGCCAATCACTCTGGTATCTAATACCCATCTTGTCTTTATGACGATCAAAGTGACTCTGAGAAAGTGGCTTTGTGATTGGTTCTGCTACGTTGTTATGTGTGTCAACTCTCTTGACGTTGACATCTCCTCTATTTTCAACTCAGATTCACCACCAAAAACAAGAAAAATGTCCTGAGCCCTTCGCAAGTACTTAAGGATGTTTTTCACAGCTTTCCAGTGGTCTTCACCTGGATTGGACTGATATCTGCTCATCACACTAATTGAATAAGCAACATCAGGCCTTGTAAACAATATCGCGTACATGATAGATCCTATTGCTGAAGCATAAGGACTCTTACTCATACGCTCTCTTTCCTCAGGTGTCTTAGGAGATATTTTTCGGAAAGGGACACTCTATGGCTCATCAGTATGAGACCTCTTTTGGAGTTTTCCATGCTAAACCTTTTAAGCACTTTCTGGATGTATGTACCCTGGGTAAGACCTATCATTCTTCTAGATCTATCTCTATAGATCTTCATACCGAGAATGTAAGATGCTTCTCCCAAGTCCTTCATGGTGAAGTTCTTTGATAGCCATACTTTGACTGATTGTAGCATCGGTATATCATTTCCTATAAGAAGTATGTCATCCACATACAATACAAGAAATGTTACCGCGCTCCCACTAACCTTCTTGTAGACACATGGTTCATCTATGTTTTTCATAAAACTAAACTCTTTGATTGTCTCATCAAAACGGATGTTCCATCTACGAGAAGCTTGCCTTAAACCATATATGGTTCGCAGCAGCTTACACACTAGGTGTTCATTTCCCTTAGAAAGAAAACCCTCTGGCTGTGTCATATACACTTCCTCCTCAAGTTCCCCATTGAGGAAGGCCGTTTTCACGTCCATTTGCCAGATCTCATAGTCGTAGTAAGTAGCAATTGCAAGCAAAATCTGAATTGATTTTAACAGGGCTACAGGAGATAAAGTTTCATCAAAATCAATCCCTTGCCTTTGTTTGAATCCTTTTGCCCCGAGCCTGGCCTTATAGGTCTCCACCTGGCCATCTGCTCCAATCTTTCTTTTGTATACCCACTTACACCCAATAGGCTTAACACCTTCAGGCGCCTCAACCAGAGTCCATACTTGGTTGGTATACATAGATTCCATTTCGGATTTCATGGCACTATGCCATTTCTCTAAGTCAACACTACTCATAGCCTCATTATAAGTCACAGGGTCGTCATCATCAATGATTGACAACTCATTGTCATTCTCAATGACAAGGCCATAATACCTCTCAGGTTGGCGAGACACTCTCCCTGTCCTACGAATGGGCTATTCCATAAAAGGTTGTTCAGTCTAAATAGGTGTTTCCACTTGATCCGTAGTAGTTTATGCTTCTTAAACTTCATCAAGTTCAATTTTGCTCCCACTGTTTCCTTCAAGGATAAATCCTTTTCCAAGAAGGTACCATGTCTGGAGACAAACACCCGATGATCGGTGTAAAAGTAATACCCCAAAGTCTCTTTAGGATATCCCACAAAATTACATTTTACGGATCGAGATTCCAGCTTATCTGGGTCAACTTTCTTGACATAAGCTGGACATCCCCAAATCTTAACGTGTTTAAGACTCGGTTTCCTTTCTTTCCATATCTCATATGGTGTTTGAGGAACAGATTTGGAAGGCACCTTATTCAGTAAATATGTTGAGGTTTCCAATGCATAACCCCATAGGAATACTGGAAGATTCGCATAGCTCATCATGGACCGAACCATGTCTAACAAAGTTCGATTTCTCCTTTCAGATACCCCATTTAACTGTGGAGTATATGGGGGAGTCCACTGGGAGACTATACCATTTTCTTTGAGATAATCTAGAAACTCTCCATTCAAGTATTCACCACCTCGATCTGATCGAAGAGTTATAATACTGTGTTTGGTTTGTTTCTCCACTTCATGTTTATATTCTTTGAACTTTTCAAAGGCTTCAGACTTGTGTTTCATCAAATACACATATCCGAATATAGATCTATCATCTATGAAAGTAATGAAGTACGAAAATCCACCCATGGCTTGCGTAGACATTGGTCCACATACATCTGTGTGTACCAATCCTAGAAAATCTGCAGCCCTCTCTCCATGTCCACTAAATGGAGATTTGGTCATTTTACCCTATAGACAAGACTCACATGTAGGATATGATTCAAAATCAAAGGGGTCAAGTAACCCTTCCTTATGCAATGTCCACAGTCTATTTTCACTAATATGACCTAGCCTACAGTGCCATAAATAGGTCAGATTTTCATCATCTCATTTTCTTTTATTAGACTGTTCAATCTGAAGTAAATCATGCTCTACGTCACATACATACAGACCATTATTTAAAATGCCACATCCAAAAAGAACATTATCTCTAAGGATAGAACATTCATTATTCTTAATAATAAATGAAAAACCATCCACATCCAACATAGGAATAGAAACAATATCCTCACAATATAGGGAACGTAATAACAATTATTCAAAATAATAGTCTTGCCCGTAGATATATGTAAACTAAATGATCCTATAGATATGGCCGCAACCCTTGCTCCATTGCCCATACATAGAATCACCTCATCTTTTTCAAGAGTCCTACTTCCCTTTAGTCCTTGCAACGAATTGCAAATATTAGAACCACAGGCGGTATCTAATACCCAAGTAGAAATTTGACCTAGTGACATATTAATTTCGATCATGAACATGCCTGAATCAGAAGCAGTAGTCTTACTACCCTTCTTCTTCTTCTTCAATTCTGCAAGGTAAACCTTGCAGTTCCTCTTCTAGTGCCCCAACTTGTTACAGTGAAAAAAAACAACTAAATTAGGACCAGTCAACTTGTGAGCATCTAGTATGCTCCGGAGTGATAGTGCAGAAGACATGACGAATATAATAAATCTGTAAATGATAAACACATAACAACACTTAGCAAATATTCAATTTCATTTCAAAACACTATATGAATCGGGTCTTTATTCATAAGTGTCTCCCACTAGTTTATCTAATTTTTTCAACCCCCTAAGTGAAAATTAAGCATTCATAATGCTAGTGGGAATAGGGATCCTACATTCCATCACACAACCTCGGCTGTGGCACAAAACGTCATGTGATGTTCAATAGGCAGACAACTCTTGTCAATTACATCTTATGTTATTCCCTAATATAAGTTTAGCCTCTTGAATAATTGAGTCACGGCTGTGGCACGACAAACTCAATATTCTAAGTCAAGTCTAACCCAACATTTCGTACAATTGAATCAGTCTCCAACGGCCCACGGCTGTAGCACGTACCGACCTTTAGATTCTAATTCAATGTACACATCTCTATGTAATAGAAAAGTATTTCTTATTTCAAAATCAAAGCCCTCGGCTGTAGCACGAAACGACAATGATTTAAAAATAAGAACCACTTTCTACCATGTTGGAAGGCTATGACCGACACAAGCCCGTTGTGTCATTGGCCAATTACTACTTGATATTATTTAATTTTAGAGGGATTATATTACGTTACAATCATAATCATATTATAAAGAGATTCTTCCTTTTAAATTAAATATTTCAAATCAATAATCGATAATCAGATGATTCCCAGATCGGGTGGAGCATTTTTCTTACAAATAGAAATATGTTGTTGACAGAATCATCCTTTCTCTCAATATTGAAAATTCATATTCAATTACGTGTTTCATAAACACAAGAATCTCATGATCGTATTCATAATATTTATTGTTAAGGCAAGAAATGATTCCTATTCTAGATTTTCTAGAGCACGCCTTATATTGATTTAAGTTCACCTAAATCTATCATCGCATGGTAAACATAGGCATATATCTCATATATAAAATTAAATAAACAAGTAAATGTAAAGTGCAATAAAGTAAATGTGTTTGGTTATGGCCCCATCCTATGTGATCTTTATCAAGCTCATTATAAAGATCAAGGTCAATCTAATATGGTGATGGAAATAAGTACAACTACTTATTACATAAGTCTTCTTCTTTGTTTAGACTTCTTGTATGCCTCGTCTTTTTCTTTGTATCACCTCCATTGGATAGCCTTCTTGAGTCTTCAATTACATTACATGATTGAAAGTAAAACTAATCTAATGAACTTACAAGAATAACTCGAGTTACATTCGAGATTTATGATTACAAAGATTGATGACATGCAAGTCGTATTTAAAACCAAAACCAAAACCAAAACCATTACACTAAGGCCGAAAGGCCATAACCATCCACCATGCTCATACAACACATAAAAGCATGTTAAAACACATAATCTGATCTTAACATATCATATTATCCATGATCTAATCATAAAAAAAAATATGACAAAAATCAGAATCAAATCAGAAAAATAAGAATCACTGTTTACGGGCAGTAAACAACGTCAAACGCCTTACAGACGAGTCGTTGATAGTTTAAGCTATCAGTTTTGTTCAGACGCTCGTTTACCTATGGAATGGGGTATTCGTTTGCGTAAATCGGACACCAGACCCAGATTTCAGCAGCAACCAATTCAGAATCCGTATCCAATATGATTCTCATAATTAGAACAAACATAAATCATGTATATATCAGTATATATACAGATTACATAATCATCTTATGATTATACAACTCACATGAATATAATATATTCAAAACCATACATATATAAGCATATTATATCAACATCAAATGATGGCGAATCACGTACATGCTCATATATCGAAAACAATTAAACACATAAACGAATTAAAAACTTTTCGCAAGTAGCTCTGATGCCATTGAAGGGTTTTTAGCACATAAACGCAACAAAAACGTAAATTTAAATCTTAAAAAAAACGAAACCCTCCGCAGGATCCATGCGAAAAATAATATTTAATTCGTAGTTCAGTATGTTTACCTTAAGAAGCTTTACGTTAATGGAAAGATGGAGGTCTTTAATGGTGATCCAAAAATGATGAACGGAGATCCTTAGCAGCTGCTCCTCAAGTGTGAAGCACTCCACCGGTATCCACCAAGAAAATGATGTAAGGAAGGAGGAAAAGATGGAGAGAATTAGAGTTTTGTAAATCTTTTTGGTTGAGACAAAAATAAGGTCTATAATAGTATATTTATAGGAAAAATTTTCAGCTGAAAATTTTCCCATAAAATATTATTATTATTAACCCTTTATTATTCTCACTAATAATTAAAACACCTTTTCATTATTAATCCTTTTTCTAAACACTTTAGAAATAATTCTCACACTTGATTTAATTTCCAAAAATTAAATTCTTAATTAATAATATTTAGAACTTTTTCTTAATTAATTTATAATCAATTAAATCTCATTTAATCAATTATTAAATTTGCCAATTAATTATTTATTTCATAAATAAATAATTATCAGCCATTATTAATTAATTTCTCCACCATTAAATCATTCTCTTTTATGGTGTGACCCTGTAGGTTCAATATTAAGCCGGTAGTAGAAATAAATAATAAAAAAACTATTTTATCATTATTTATATAAATTCTCTAATTCATTAAATATGATTAATTAATTAATCATATTTATCATACATTGTGAGGGATACTTCTCAGCATATCGCGGCTATCCGGATAATACGAATTCACTGCTTAGAATACCAATAACCTATTCAGTGAGTAGTTACCGTACAATTAATTCCTTCTACCCTGTAATGTCACGATTAAATACAAGGCATGTAATTTGTGTCAAGCCTATCTTATTTAATCACTTGCTTTCCCATTCACTATGCTTAGTTCTATTTAATGTAAATTAGAAACTTCTTTCTAATTTCATTTACTCTGGCCAGAGATTCGTGAACTAACATAAGTGGATCAGCATTGAACATTCTCTTCCTACACTGGAAGGGGTAGATCCTTTATTGATCATACACTATCTTCGTGTACAAATTCCTATACCCAGTAGAGCCCTTATAATTGTCCCTTGAGACTAAGAACTAAACCAAAGCATAGTTCAGTGTACACAAGATGATTATGATGACCTCAAGTCTAAGGATACTTGTACAACTATCACTATGTGAACAACTGCTGACACGTGAGTGAACTCCATCAGTTGTTCAGCTGTGTGAGTCATGTTCAGTGAACTTATTATATAATAAGCACCTACATACTAGCTATAGTGTCACCACACAAATGTCTATGAGAACAGACATCCTTCATAATGAAGCAAGCATAGTATGTACCGATCTTTGCGGATTATTTATTACCAGTTAGTAATCCTACGACCAGGAACTATTTAAGTTTAGAGTTATCATCTTTTACGTCTCATTATTATGATCTCATCACAATCCATAAAAAGCTTTACTCTAAACTGTGGTATATCTTATTTAAACATTTAAATAGATAGAGCCCGCAATAAAAACAAAACAAGTCTTTTATTAATATCAATAAAATCAAAACATATTACATAAAAGTTATTCCTAAATCCTCATATATGATTGGACTTAGGACATATCTCTTTCAGTAAAGCTCTTGAAATCAAGCTTACTGGCCATGAAGACAGAATAAGAAAATTGGTGAATGAGAAGATGGACAAGATCATACCATCTCAAGAGCGAATCTCTAAGAAATTCAAGCATTTTAATGAGCAAATGGCTAGGATGGATCTTGCCTCTATTGATAAGGAAGTCAAAAACCTCAAACTATCTTTCACCAATCTTCATACAGTGATCCAACAATAAATTACTCACTCAAATGAGACCAAGGTTCAGCAAGATCAACTTTATCGGAGCAGATATCGGCCTTCATCTTTGCTAATGGAAGGGATCAAACAAGCTGTAGAAGAGCACTTTGGCACATCTAGCAGCTCTTATCAGCCTGGATCCACTTCAACAAATCTACAAATTCAGTCTCTACAAGGTCAAGTCACAGCATTGGAAGATTTCAACTCCTCTCTCACTGCCCAAGTTCAGGCCTTGACATCTCTTGTCAAGAGCCAACAAACAGATATCCAAACCCTGGTGGACTCCCATAAGGATCTTCAAATGCAGAATTCTATAGCCTTGGGAGCCATCATGGGTAAAATCAACATGCCACTACCTTCTCTGCCTGAACAAGTAAGGTCTGAAATTCCTACTCCCCTTCTAATGCCTGTCAACAAGACTAAGGGGGAGAAAGAGGCTAGGTTGACACGATCAAGGTCATCTCAACAGCAAGTTCAAGGTGCTGAAAAGAAATCTAAAGAAGTTGATCTTGACATGTAGAGACTTATTAGGTCTGCTGAAGGATCTAGTCTGAGCAGAGAGTTTGAAGAACTACTCAAAGGCTTAAAAGCTTCTCTCAACAACAATCACTTCGCATATAAAAAGGCCATGGAAAAGACAATCAATTTCATAAGAGTGATCAAGGTTAATAAGGACAACTTTCTGGAAGAGAAGATAGTGGTTAATGCAAATGACTCAGGGACAGACAGATGTATGCAAGTGTCCCTCAATTGCCTTGTCTCAAGGAGGGCATCTAAGTTAGATATCTTTATCAACAAAGTTAAAGTTATAACTCGTGAAGATACCATGCTATTAACTGCACTGAGAGATGCTCAAGTAGCTGCCTTTCCTGAAGTATATCTACAACCAAGCAAGGGTATAACATACATCTGTCCAACCACCAGACAATTAAGACATTTCAATATCCCCAAACACTGTGTCATGAGCAACAAGAAGCTTATCATGATCCTAGGAACTAGCTTAAAAGCTAAGAATACAAGAATAATGATGATATGGAAATGATAAAGCTACTGAGGAGATATCTGGAAAATACAGAAGCCAACTTGCCCAAAACACGGTTCAACAAGGATGACTCGGATGATGTTGAGAAAAAGAAGAATGATAAAAATCTTTCTGGCTCAAATCCTAGTCAGTTCAGTAAGCCATCTGGGAGCAAGGGTGGAGAGAAGAAGAAGGAGGATGATAAGGAAGATGAAGAAAAGAAGAGAAGAGGTGAGAGGAAGAGCAGAAAGCCTCATGATGATTAAGAAACTCAAAAAACCCTAAAAATCCAAACACAACCAACTCAAACCTCAGCTCAACCTACAACATCAACTATCTCAAACATTAAACCTTCCCAATCATCTAAGCCAAAATTTCTATAAAAACAAAAAGCAAATTCTTTCCTAAAAATTCCAATCACCTCAAGCCAAACTAATCTCAAGAAAATGACAACCCTACCTTTAGCCAAACCTTCACAAAAATTCAAGCACAAATCTGTTGAGAGAAAGCCTAAGAAAGTCAACCCTGCAAAGAAAGTGGAAGTCACTGAAAGGGCCATCTGGAAGTGTTTTAAAGAATCTGACTTTCTACCTCTAAATTGGTGCATCTCAGATGAAGACCATTTCCAACATCTAGTTGAGGAAATTGTTAGAGTCTGGATTGTATCCCTGAGAGAAGTTAGAAATAATTTTAAGGATGGTACATTCACTCTTCTAGAAAAAAAGTTAATGGATTCTTTGACTCCCACAGAAATCAAGAGAGTGATAAGTTTGTTAAAGGATAAGGATACTGCTACAAGGGCATGTAGATCATCTCTAGCTGAATGGTTGATTGAAAGGGAGGAAACCAAGAAAAGAGATGAGGCTGAAGCTGAAGAAAGAAGAAGGAGGCATGATGAAGAAATGGACATGTACATAAAAAGATCAGAAGAGTTGAAAGCAAAAGGAATAAGCAGAATTTCTAAAGATGGGAGATTTTTAAACATCAGAGTTGGTGGATTCTCAAGATTCTGCATAGAGGTTCTGGACCAAGGTTATCCTAAGGCAGCAAGACAAAAACTTGTAGAAGCTCTAAGTGGAACACCTATCATAGAAGAACTTGAAATTCTTGACAAATTGAAGGATCAACTTAGAGAAGAAGCAGATGTAAAAACTGTCTTTACCTGAGTCTTGTAATCAATGAACCTTGTGAATCTTGTGTTATACAAGTTGTAATTATACCTAGCTCTATATATTAATTTATTCTCCATCATTTCAAACTTGGGGTTAGTCTTGTTAATAGGCATAAATTTGTGTTAAACAATCTTCTCACAAATTGGGGGAGATTGTTGTAAAAGACATGCCTGTACTTTAACAAGACTAAGACATTTTATCATCCCTAAGTTGTATTGTTATATTAATTTGTATTTTGTACTTGTAATATTTAAATTTTGTAAAAATGTCAAAGAAGCAGACTTGAGCCTTTTTCTATGAACAGTGTCAAGCCTAAGAATTCTATCTGGAAGAAGATCAAGAAGATTATGCCTCCGAAGAATTATGAAGAAGCTTGGAGTTGAATAAATCTATTTTAGGAAAAATACTCTAAGTCAAGATCTATACAAGTCATAGATTTAATGTTATAGAGAAGTCATTCGAGAACTCCAAAATGGCTTATCGAGAAGTCATGAAAGCTACTAGAGAACTCAGAAAGATATCGACAAGCCAAATTGAAGACATGAAGGCTGGAGATATCGACAAGTCATTTCTTCACTAGAGAACTCAGAGTTATCGACAAGTCTACATTCATTAGAGAACTCTAAGTTATCGATAAGTCAAGTTCTACTAGAGAACTCAGAGATATCGATAAGTCAAAATTCACTAGAGAACTTAGAGACATCGACAAGTTAAATTTGACTAGAGAACTCTGATATATCGACAAGTCAAGAAGCTACTAGAGAACTAAGAGTTATCGATAAGTCAAAGTGAAGATGTGAAGACTAGAGATCTCGATAAGCAAAAATTCTCTTATAGAGAACTGAAGACCTCTACAAGTCAAACTAAAATAGAGTACTAGAGATCTCGATAAGCCAATATACTTATCGAGATGTCAAGTGTTCTATAGACCTAAACTGGAGATCTCGATGTACAATCTCAAAGTACAAAGTTGCAGATCAGTTCAATATCCAAGATAAACAATCAAGAAACAATCCAACAGATGGATTGACAAGTCTACAAAAAGCAGCTTGAAAAATGTGCAAGATCAATGGTAAAGATTAACTGACAAAGGAAGATTAAAGTGAAAACGGGATGCTAAAGGTATGCTAAGCCAGAAATAGAAGATCTGCCTTTCTATAAATAGAAATGACAAGTGACAGTTTAGAAAAGCTAATAGCATGTATTATTACACACTGTGTAAACCAGCAGTTAACTAACTTATAAAGTTAACATTGGTCCTTAGTCAGTTGTAAAACCCCCAAATCCGGGGTTGGGGATCCGGGTTGTCACGAGTTCCATTTCCCTTAATAACACCCAATCTTAATAAATAATCAACTACTCTGTACTGTGACCCCACAATAAACACACACACCACAAGTTATAGTCTCAGAGATGAACACTCAAAAATAACACAAGTCCTTATATTCCACAATTATAAACCGATACACCTTAAAAAGGTTCTGAATAAATTTACATATTCCTTGCCATTATTACAATTCATATTATACATAAGTCTGGTACATCAAAAGTTGAAGCCTAGCCTATTGGTAGTTCCTACCTCAGCTACAACGACATCAATGCCTATAGGAAGCTGCGGAACGTTTCCTATCCGCTCGCGAATTGGGAGCTTGGTCCTGTTCATCTTGTCTATCTGATGTTGTGTGATGAAAGAAGAAAGCAAGGGTGAGCAGCAAGCCCACCAAAATAATATGTATAATGATTAACAATATATGAGCCTTCTCATAGTACTCATGAAAGTCTTGGTCAAAAGAAATGAACCAAGTTTGATATCTTAATGCGATGAAGTCGCAAAATATTCAGTATATATACATATATACTTTTCAAAATCTTGGAAGTCCTCTTCCATGCATAATATACACAGAGTTCCAGTTTATAACTGTATAAATAAATAAATAACGTTGCAAGGTGATCTCATATATCTAACCTTGTCTCAACGTTTTTCTGAAAGTCTTTGATATGCATAAGATAATCATTTACTAGATATAAGTTTAAAAGATGAAGTTACAAGATACTCCGATATACTTATATCGGAATACTACTTGAACTACCACCGTTCAAGTTATAATCAGTTTCAAAAGGTCATCACCCAGATGAGACTACAAGATAAGGCTTGAATAGATTCAATCTTTGAACATCATTATAAATAATGAAGTTACGAGATACTTCATTAAGTCCCGATATATATATACACCTATATATATATACATTTCATACACTCCTTGAAAACCTCTGTTATGAAAATTATAAACAGAGTTGCAATATCCAATGAATTTGGAAAGGAGAAAACCTTGGCATAAACCTGATATCTTGCTGATCAGGAAAAGATACCAATAAATAACCTTTTCTACTAGTAGATGGACGAATTCCCCACTGGTCATTACCTTGGTCGTAATAGGACCTTATGCTGGACTGCCACTCAGCCACTTATGCATTTGATGGACTCCCACTGAGCCACTTACACTATCATGGACGCCCACTGAGCCCATGTTGCTTATGCCGACTCAATAGATGGACTTACTTCCCAAACGTTGGGTAAGTAATCAATTCATTTACCAAAAATGCAACCTTGTTGCGAATATAAAATACACCATAGAGCCGGATCCCTCAGGTTTTGAGCGAGTATTTAAATCCCCTTTTTAAAAGGAAGATCTTAAATATAAAAATGAGTTTTGGGATCCGCTCTAACTTTTAAAAATCATTTTGAAGACTCGAAAACACTTTAAAGAGTGTTTGGAGTAATGCTGATTTAATGAAGTAAATCAGTCCCAATATATTTAGAAAATGTCTGAATATTATTATTTAAATAATATTCCCATAAAGAATAATCTTTATACAAATAATTGAAGTAGAAGTTGTAAGACTTATACTTGAAATGAGTATTAAATAACCAAAGATATACTTATACGAAAGTAATATCTTTATTTGAATATCAAAAGTAAGTTTGATTATCGAACATTATTCTTAAATAAAATAAAGAATATTATTAAATAATAAGCGGAGTCATAATACCTCGAATGAATATTATAAATAATATTCATTAAATAAAATAAAGGAGTCAATACATCCTCAAATGACTATCCAATTAATAATCATTAAATAATATAAACTGAGTCATAAACCCTCGAATGAATATTTGAAATAATATTCAATAATAAAATAAAGTTAAAGTTATCGAATAAACCTTATTCGATTAATAGTTTTGAAAACTATAACCATATATAATAGTTTTGAAAACTATAACCATATATATATAAATATATATATATATATATATATATATATATATATATATATATATATATATATATATATATTATACTCGGGAACATCGACTCCCGGTTTAGAAATATGTTCACCTTTTGATCCCCTATACTAAGGGTAAACTCGAATACCGCTTATCTCTAGCATAGGTATTATGCAACTATAAGCATTTTAACCAACAAATATATAATTCAAGAATATGAAACAGGCATGCATATATACCATATCACATGCTATAATATATCGCAAGAATTTGCTAATAACAAATATGCATTTATCGCAAGATCATGCATATACATATATACATCACAACAACAGTATAACCGGTAGAAAACTTGCCTGAGCGACTGGGGGTTACGAATGGCTCGGGACGAGTCTGGTAACCTATAAGCAACAAGTAAGTTGGAAATAAACCAAAGTCACTTGTAAATCTATACTCTAACCAACTCAGACTCTAACGCTCGTTTTGCGCTTACTGATTCTCTTAAGTCACTCGAGTACCCTCGGCTCCACCATTTTTAATAATTTAACCATTACGAGTTTTAAGGCGATTCCTTCGCGAGTGTCTTACCAACTGCCTATTACACCTTACATAAATGTTTCATACTCCAATTAGTCATTTAAGGTCCTTTACCAAGGTTTCAAAGTAAGGCGAGGGGTAATGATTCATTCGTGAAACATCGTTACTTAAAGCGGCCGTTTCTCCTAAACCGTACATCGGAATCAAACGAACCACATATCAAAACGAAGCTCGTAACATTAACTATCTAAACATGGCAATGGTAAAAACATAACAGTGAGTTCAAGGGTTCTGATGTTAAGAACAAAAACAGTCTATGGTAAATCGGGCATTACGACGGCTATGTTTACGCGATTACCCAATTTTAAACCACTCCAAATCATCTCACAATCAACCCACAATCACAACCCAACCAAAAATCCATCCATACTTTATCATAACAGCCCCAACAACTCAACATTAACAATTTATACTATTCTTTATCATGAATTTAAACTACACTTAAGTTCATTAATCAACAACCAACATTTACAACTCCAAAAACATCCCAAAACCAACTAATCTCTACATACACAACCATCAAGCCTCTCATAAACTAGAATACTCATATTATGCTCTTAACATTCAATAACAAAGCTTGGTTAAGAGATTATACCTTCCTTGAAGCTTCTGAACACAGCACAAGAGCTTTGAATGCCTAAAGAACCTTGATCCTTGCTTGTATAACCTTAATCTTTCATAAAAATTCAAGAAAACTAAAGTTATTTCTTGAAGGTTACTATTCACCATCTTCTTCCTTGATTTATTGGAAGAGATTGTGAAGGAATTAGGAGCTTAAACTTATAGCATATCCATATCTATGTACAAGGAACCTTAGATAATTAGCTTGTGATTTAATAATGCTTGGAACTTGATTTTTGGAAATTTCTTCTTTGAAAAAGAAGAAAAGCCGAGACCAAGCTTGGAAGAAAGAGAGATTTTTGTGTTTTTTCTTTGATTTGATTCTTTGGTTGGTTGTTTTTGATTTGTTTTTGGGTAATTAACTTTCTAACCTTGACTTTGTGTGTTTATAAACCAACCACATCTCCTTCCTCCCTATGTCATGCTTATGTCATCATGTGATGTCATCCTCCCCTCTTTGTCCTCTTCTCATTGGTTGGATGACATCATCCCCTCTAATCTCATTGATTAACTTCCTAATTGTTTGCCTAATGACCGCTGATCTGTTATACGGTTCGCTTAACTTTCGTTTTCGTTTATCGTTTGAGGGATCATACCCGGGATCTTATCACTTGGGTTTCCTTAACCTTTCTCAATACATTATAATCCTTTTATGATCCTCTCTTATAATCCTTTAATTTAAATCCTTTTTTATACTGTTATCTTATACTTAATTCTTTCCGTATCTAGTGGATTTTCGGGAAAAATCAAAGTGTGTGGATTTGGATTCCGACGATCTTTACATACACTTATTTACTTTATGAAATACTAATACGATCTTAGAATTTCCATAACAGTACTCCTATATAGCGTGGTCTGATAATTTTCCTTAATCAGCATCATCAGCAAAAGTTACTATTCATCCGTGCTTCAAAAATTCCAAAAATTGGGGTTATTACAGTCTCCCCTCCTTAAAAGGATTCCGTCCCGGAATCGGATAGAAAATGAATAGGGATGCTCTCTTAGCATTGCACTTTCTAACTCTCAAGTAAATTTTCCAACATTATGGTTCTACCATCAAACTCTGACTAGTTTGATAACCCTTCTCCTAAGCACTTGTTCCTTTTCAATCTATAACCCTTCCTGGTTGCTCCATATAGGTTACGTCTGGTTGCATGTCTATGCGCTCATATGCCCCTATTTGTCTGGCATCCGAATTACACTTCCTTAACATTGATATGTGGAACACGTTATGAATTTGATATATGTTCGGGGGTAGGGCTAGCTCATATGCTAATTTCCCAATACGTCTTAATATATCCAAGGGTCCAACAATTCGTGGGCTTAGCTTTCCTTTCTTTCCGAACCTTATCCATCCTTTCTAAGGGAATACCTATAACAGCACTAGGTCCCCTACTTCCTATTCTTTGTCATTTTATGTCAAATCAACATACTTCGTGTGCCCATCTTGGGCTACTACCAGCCGTCTTCTGATTAAATCTATTATATCCTTGGTCCTTTGGACCACTGCTGGTCCGAGCATCTTGCGCTCTCTAACTTCATCCTATCATAAGGGAGATCGACATTGTCTTCCCTCAAGGATCTTATAAGGCGATACCTCGATACTGACATACGATCGATTATCGTGAGAAAACTTAATCCGGGTTAAGTGATCATTCCAAATTCTTTCAAGTCTATTGTACCGACTCTCATCATAGCTTCTAGCATTATAGATTTTGCTTCTCAATACCCATTTTTTTCCAGTTCGTAGTCATTACTATCTTCCGTACATAATACTATACTGGTTAGACTTTTGCTCGTTAGCGTTCTATAACCTTTTAATAACCACGTCAACCTTAGTATCACGAACGTGTTAGAATCAGAATACCACCGTACTGATACTACTTCCTTTCTAGCTGCTTCTATCTTCGAAAGCTTGATCCATCATATAGAAGTAAAGGAATTTGTTGAGAGATCACTATGATCATGAACACTTGTTATATCGCATAGATAGTACAGAAGGTGGCCAGCCTTTAGTACTTGACAAGCAATTAAACAATAGATGGTATCCTACTAGGCTTCTATCACACAGATAGATAGTCATTCGGCAATACCTCCCCTTCTAGAAGGGTTGTTCTTCTCAGCTTATATAAAATGAAAAGAAAAGAACGAATTGAAGAGAATTGTATATATATTAAAATATACACCGCCATAAAATATCTGGCTTGAAATTTACCTCTGAACTATAGAGGTTTATCATACGAGAACAAAACATATATGTATATAAATAAACAATAAGCATTATAGCATCGTATTTCACATGCCTAATTATTTTTGATATTCCGTCCATCATTCTATGGACCCATGCTCTTCCTCGAGCTTATACACAATCACCTTTGAAACTCCCTCGATATTGAAAATTGAAGCTGGGATCTCATTCTGGACATCATCGTTACTAGAATTCTATGCTTGCATCGCAAACTTCCTCGTATAGTAATACAACTCTCTATTGATAGGAAGGAATAAATATTCAATAGGTAGATACTATACTTAATTAGTCAATCAATGATAACTTATACACTACCACGACCCGATTAGCGGTACTTAATCTCAACATCCATTCCAATATAACTCTCATGGTTGTAATCAGCTCATTACTCGCAGAATCATTGCTGCCTTACTATGGTCCACCACTGACCTACTGTCATCATTCACTTTCCATGAAATCTTAATATCTAACCATACGGAGTCCATTATGTCGTATAAAAATTTTCTAAGGAGGTAACATAATCAACATTCATGATTCATGAAGAACACTCCTGATCCTGACATACATACATGACATGAAGCAGATAAAATTGCAGAAGAGTTTTAATCAAAGCAACGATAGCAGGTTAATACCATTCTTACTCGTATGCCTTAAATAGAAGACTTAACTCAAGGGTTCGTCTAGTCCTTTTTGAAACATGGTCCTGGCTTATCTCAAGATAGTATCTTCTGAGATAGATAGCCCGCTCATGGCGATTACACGAATTAAACCTTTACCAACTACTATTACGGTTGGGTATTGCACAGTCATCAGAAGGAATGTCAATCTTCCAAACCATAATACAACCTTCATAGCTTTAACCATCATCACTGTATTCCTCTGGCACGAGCGCCTATAATTGTCCTCTTATACTTAAAGTGTTGGCCACCTCTTTGGCCTTTTCTAATAGTAAAATTTCCTTACAGTCAATGTCATTTTAACCACCTCCAAATAAATTTTCTACCTCATTTCAATCACTGCTTATGTGAAAATGTTTTCCTTAAAATCTGATGAGTAAAAAAAAATATCACCATTTTTCCATAAGTGCGAAGTTTTCTAGGATTGGCCGGATACTATAGAAGATTCGTCAAGGATTTCTCGAAGATCGCCACGCCATTGACCAAGTTAACCAGAAAGAATCAAAAGTTTGAATGGAGTGCAGAATGTGAAGATAGCTTTCGAGAATTAAAGCAGAAGTTGGTAACAGCTCCGGTGTTGGTACTTCCAGATGATCAAGGGAATTTTGTAATATTCAGCGACGCTTCACATAAGGGTTTGGGTTGTGTGTTGATGCAACACAGTAAAGTGATCGCATATGCGTCAAGACAGTTGAAGCCGCATGAGTTAAAGTACCCGACGCATGACTTGGAACTAGCCGCTATAGTGTTCGCACTCAAGATCTGGAGACATTACCTCTATGGAGAGAAGTGTGAAATCTACACGGATCACAAGAGTTTAAAGTACATTTTTACTCAGAAAGAGCTCAATATGAGGCAGAGGAGATGGCTGGAATTGATCAAGGACTATGACTGCTCGATAAATTACCATCCTGGAAAGGCGAACGTAGTGGCCGATGCTCTGAGTAGGAAGGAGAGATTGAATATGATGATAACATCAAAAGAGTTAACTGGAGAAATCGAAAAATTGGAATTAGAACTTTATGCTTATGGAAAAGTTGCGGAAGTTTGTCGTGCAATGACCTTTCAGCCAACACTAGTGGAAAAGATAAAGAAGTGTCAAGAGGAACTAATGGAAAAAGAGAAGAAACAGTTATCTGGAGAGGAGATTAATACTCAAAGGGATGAGCAAGGGATACTAAGGTTTTCATCCAGAATATGGATTCCCCATGTACCTGAATTAAAGAATGAGATCCTCCATGAAGCCCACAATTCAAAATTTTCAATCCACCCGGGAAGCACCAAGATGTATCGAGACTTAAAGAAGAACTTTTGGTGGCCAAATATGAAGCGAGACGTGGCAGAATGGGTTGCAAAGTGCTATACTTGTCAGAAAGTAAAGGCAGAACATCAACGACCAAGCGGATTAATTCAGCCCCTGAAGATTCCAGAATGGAAATGGGAAAATATTGCTATGGACTTTATAGTAGGACTACCGCGAACGAAATCCGGACATGACGCAATATGGGTTATAGTTGATCGTCTTACGAAGTCGGCGCATTTCCTTCCAATAAATGAGAAGTCGTCATTAGACAAGTTGGTTCATTTGTATGTGCGCGAAATCGTACTAAGGCATGGAGTACCCGTATCAATAGTTTCAGACAGAGATCCCCGATTTAACTCAAGATTCTGGAAGCAATTTCAGGAGTGTCTTGGCACGAAGTTGAATATGAGCACGGCGTACCACCCACAGACGGATGGCCATAGTGAAAGAACAATTCAAACAATTGAAGACATGTTGCGCAGTTGTGCAATCGATTTTGCAGGAAGTTGGGACGACCATTTGCCATTGATTGAATTCTCTTACAACAACAACTATCATTCCAGTATCGACATGCCACCATACGAAGCTTTGTACGGGCGAAAATGTAGATCACCAACAAGTTGGAATGAAGTAGGAGAGGGAAGAATTCTCGGCTCGGATTTGGTACAACAGTTGCATGACTCGGTCAAGTTAATTCAGAAAAGATTGCTTGCTGCTCAAGATAGACAGAGGAAGTATGCGGATCCAGCACGTAAGGACGTTCAATTCCAAATTGGCAAAGCTGTGTTGCTGAAGGTGTCACCTAGGAAAGGGTTGATAAGATTTGGCAAGAAAGGGAAGTTAGCACCTAGATACATAGGTCCTTTTGAGATTTTGAGTCAAGTGGGAAAGGTGGCCTACGAGTTGGCCTTACCACCTCAGTATCGGCATGTGCATAATGTGTTCCATGTGTCGTTGCTTAAGAAGTACAATCCTGACGCTAGCCATGTGATAGAATATGAACCTGTAGAAATTCAGGCAGACCTGTCATTTGTGGAGCAACCGGTTAAAATACTCGACTGGCAAGTAAAGAGTCTTAGAAATAAATCCGTAAAGTTAGTAAAAGTACTTTGGAGGAACCCTAAGGTCGAAGAGTCGACTTGGGAGTTAGAGTCTGATATGCGTTCCCGGCATCCTCATCTTTTCCCTTAGATTCTGGGGACAGAATCCCTTAAGGGGGAGAGGATGTTACGACCGACATTTTATGTAATATTATTTGTGGATTTGGTATAATATTTAAGTCAAATGAAAATATATTCAATGATTGTACGCTAGAGTGAGTGAAAATTTCTGCGTTATAAATTTGCTTTGTGTAGTATATGATTTTTTAAAGCAAGAGTTTATTTAATTTCTTTATTTTTGATTTATAAGGAATATTCTAAGCTTTGGAAAAATTTTCTTTTAAAAGGAATTTTGTTCACAAATTTTGAAAATGATTTTATAAAGTCTCTAAAAATCCAAGTTATTTTATGATATAAATTTTATAATTTTTGAACTTGTATTTTATTTTATAAAAATAAATCTTTATAAATGTTAGTTGTCATAATTATCAAATTACATGGTTGTCCTTGCATGCAAATCCTTCCCTATTCAATTCAATGGGCTAAAGAGACAATTCCAACCCCACTAACTCTTAATTTTCTAGCCAAATTCCTTCTTTGCCCTTGCATGCAAAATAAACCAAGTAAAAGTGGAGGGATAGTCTTGTCAATTCTCATTCCCACTCACATTTGCCAAATCAAAAACCATAAAGCAAGCAATTGATGTAATCATCCACTCCACTCACCATCACACTTTCTCCTCCCACCCTCCTCACTCTCTCACTCTCGGCCCTCCCCCTCCTTCTCTCGGTTTTTAGCCGAAACCAACCCCCTCCCCATTTTCTTCATTCCTCCACCAAGTTTCCACCTTCTACACAAGTAAATGTTACTTACCATACCATGATCACATATATTCCAAAGAGTTTTGAGTAGAAAGTTTAAGTTTTAAAGTTGCATGTTAAGGTTTTAGTTGAAACTCAAAATACAATCTTGATTCTTATGGATTTAAGGTTGTTTTTGAGAGGACTACAATGAATGGATAAGTGCCAAGTCTTGAGAAGAAAACTCTTCATGATTTAATGGCCATTTCCATCCATTTTATTCGGCCATGACCATATGGGAGCCGAATAAATGGTCCTTGAAATCATTCTTGTTGTTTTGATCAATTTTTGCATGTATATGTGATAATGACTTGAATTTTGTAGTGAAAATTTGATAAACCTCCTTGCATGCTAAGTGATCATCTAGGTATACCTTATGCTAGGCTTGCATGTCAATTTTAAGATGGAATATATGTAGAAAATATGTTGTTTTGGTTTGAAAAACCCGAAGGCATGCATGCATGAGGATTTCTCTTAGAATGTTGTAAGATTTTGATCATTTGGAAAGATTTTTGTTAGTGAGCCTTAATTTCAGAAGGTATAATGTGTTAATATTGATTTATGCTTCTTGTTGCATGGTAATAATTCGTGGTTATCTTTTATAAAAATATATATATCTTGTTATTTCAAAAGCATGAAGATTTGTGATTTGTGAAGAGTAGTCTCTTTTGTTTTGCCATAATTGTACCTTAGGTAAGGATGATCTCACCAAGGTTATTTTGAGAAAAAGGGAGTTAGTTCAGTAGAATACCATGTATAAGTCTTGGTTTAAGTATTTAGTTGTTGTTAGTTGAGTTTGTCAAGTCAAAAACCTTGGAAAATGAGAGTTATAATTTCTGCAGAAAAATCAGTATAGCACCCTGAGGTTTAGAGTGAGTTTTAACCATGTCATTGGTGTGCACTTTGAGGCCCAAGCTACCAGAAGTTAGTATTGGGAGTATATAATAGGTTTTAGGAGTTGGTTAGAGGTTTGCATGACATTTGGTTAGGTGCACAAGTAGAATCACAAAATCTGTCCAGCAGGGGACAGTTTTGTTGCAACTTGGAAAGAGGGAGATTTGACCATGTCATGGGTAGGCCCTCATTAGGCCCAATTGGGCCTTAGTTAGAGGGTATGTTAGAGAAGTTTTTCCAACCATAGTTCATAGGATATGAGTTAGAACCATGTGTCACAAGTTAATTCAAGTCAGGGCATTTTCTGCCAAGAAAAACAGGGGAACCTTGGACTTTTAGCTTAGGCCCAAGAAGGCCCAAGCCAGGCCCTTGAGCCACATCAAGTTTGTGAGATGCCCTTAGGTCAGGAGAGTCTTGTGTAAAAGTTTTGAAGAAAAACTTGTAGTTTAAGAATGTCTAATGTACTCAAGAAACCATAGTTGTCATTCTGAAATTTGCACCAGTGAGCACTATCACTTACCACATAGTTTTAGAACACTTAGAAGTGAGTATTAGGTCAACCACCATAGTTGTAAGATGGTATAAGGTCAGTAGAGAAAAAGGCACAAGTGAGGGTCAATAGGTTTTAGATAATTTAGGAAAGGCACATCGAGTTAGAAAGCCGAAATTAGAAGACCTTGTCTAGTTTAGCGACCAAGTGACTTAAGTCGCGAGTCGAGATCATCCAAGCCTAGTGTTGCATTATGGTATATATGGTGTTATTTGGTGTTAATATATGATATGTGAATATGTGGCTATGTGTGTGCAATTATAATTTAAAAGTGAATATAAATTAAGTGCATATAGGCCTAAGTGCCATCCGTGTTTAATTTCGAGTTGTAAATAGGTTAGGTTGGTGAGAATATATTATAATGAGGATTATTATTATTTATGTAGGATCTCGAGACGAGGGAAAACTTGCCATAAAAGTCGAGTGAAGCTCCAGTTGTTGCTCCTACCAGTCAGACCAGACCAGCCTATCTCAAGGCAAGTGATTCAACTTGACCTTCGTATTTACTGCAAATTCATATATATCGATGCAATTATCCTGAGTCATTTTGACATACTTAAATCAAGCATATCTTTTGTTTATCTTTAAGTTACATAGAGATGCCATGAACCCTCGAGTATGTATTGCAAGTAGTTCAAAAGTCTTTCATGATTGTTTAATGCCATGATAAAAGAAGAATTGATATATTACTTGATGGATCACCTTGATTAACATGTTGATGTTTCCTAAGTATTAATATCTCATCCGGATACTTGAACCCCTATAGAACCTTACTTTGAATTCTGATAGTCAGATACTTACCAGCTTGATTCCTCATTGATTGATACCCTCTTTCTTATCCTAAAGCTTGACAATTCTGATATGTCCCGAGTTAAAGATCATTCTTCACACATTAACACCCTTAGTATTCTTGAAGCTTACCTTCTTGATGATCCAGCACTTGAACCTTGATGAGAAACCATTGCTTTGAGCCCAAATTAGCATTACCCTTCATATTATCCATTAGTCTCACTAAATCCTCTTGTCCAATCCTTGATATTTGAAAACCATTCAGTTACTTGAATAAAGAATAGTTTTGTGAATCATGGCTCTGATATTCAGTACCTTGTTTCCCGTGTTTCGAGCTGATCTATAATCCCTTGATAAAAATGTTTACAGTCAAAAGAGATTTTGTCATAAACCGGCATCAGTTTTTAAATAATTAAAATGTGGGTTTTTAGTCCCAAAGGGGGATAAATGTTTTCTTGATTAGTGGATTTGGACTGAGACGCGAGTCCTTTCCACACTTATATTAGGCTTAAAAGTTGCCTAGGGATTCCCAATAATGTTTTAGAACCCAGCGAGGTTCGGGATTACTTCGCGGCTGATCACCGGCTGTAATCCGTAGCGTCATAAAATGATTTTGATTAAGACATGATTTTTAAAATTGTTTTGATGCAAGCAAAATGATGCCATCTCACATAGTTTTTTAATCTCTCGTTACCTTTGGTTATATCTTTCCATTATCATTCTTAAAGGTATATCTCAATTTATGTTCTGTGTCGTACTGTTAGCGCTTGTTGAGCATTTGGCTCACTTCTTGCTTTACCCTTATATTACAGCTAGCAGCTATGGTTAGATTCAAGCAGACTACCCGTAAGACCTGTGATGCTGATGCTTATGTTCGAGCTCAGGTAGAATAAGTAATAATAGTTGTGTGAGGACTCGGTATTTGTAATCAGATGTAATAGTTGGTAGTGTTGGGCTGTTCCAAATCCTAAACTGTAAGATCTTGGAGTTGGTTGTGTATTCTTCATTTAAAATGATGTAATAGCTATATTTATTTTGTTATTTAAGTTGGGGGTGTGACAGGTTTTGGTATCAGAGCTACGGTTTAGAGTCCTTGGACAGCCCAAATAGGTTATAGGATTTGTGTGTAGGTTATAGATATTACGCGAGAGAGTAGGTGAAGTAAATTATTATTAATACTCCTCTTATTGGTTGTCAACAAAGGGCGCATTCCTCGTCATCCTCTGGGTCGGACGACACTATTGCTTTCTCCGTGTATGCTGAGTTGAGGCGCGAGTTCGACATGCTTCAGGGCAAGTACGACCGACTGATAGACCGACTGAAGAACGTGTATCCGGACAGCCGAAACTACGAAGGGAAGCCCAAGGAGCAGATGACTGCGAGACTTGAGACCTTGGTTCGGTAGGTCAACACTAAGCTTGAGGAGATGCCAGCGCACCGGGACCGTACCAGCCAGTATGTCATTCAGATGGTGGCAGATGAGCTCCAAAGCATTGTGAAGACGCTTCGAGAGGAAAAGACTACCAAGTCCCGTTCAGATGGAGTGGAGCCTTAGTTCTTTCCATTTACCTTTCATGTTGTTGTACTATCAGACTCTATGGAATCCCCAGTTATTTCCGTTTTTCCTTTAAATAAGCCTGTTAATCCTAGAATCAGACTATGTCCCAATCTTATGTACTGTGACCTTTAAAATTTCAATAATTATATGCTATTGTTCCATTTGCTCTCAATTGTTATTTTATGTTTTTATCATCATATCTGCTTAATTTGGAAACTTGACCCCATATGTAAATGAGAATGCCATGCGATACCCTCGAATCATTTTATCATTCATATCTGTTTTGACACAACTCTTATTTCAGATCATGCCTCCCAAAAAGAAGAACCCAACAACCACCTTCACCACAGACCCAAATATTCTTCGACTACTGGAAACCTTGCAACAGCAAACCAATGCTATAGCTCAACAACAACTAACTCTTCAACAACGAATTGAAAACCAAGATAACCGTGAGCCACACCAACCACCTGAACCACCAGTACCACCTAGACAAATTGTCACTTTCAAGGCTTTTCAGAATGTGAATCCACCTGTATTTCATGATACCACTGATCCAGTGATAGCTAACACATGGATCAAGGAGATGGAAAGGGCTTTTGAGTTGGTGCAGTTAGGAGACGATCAGAAGACGCCGTATGCTACTTACTTCTTGAAGGGAGAAGTCATCTATTGGTGGGAATCAGTAAAGGCTATGGAAGTCACTCAGCAGGTTTCTTGGGAGAGATTTAAAAAGTTATTTCTGGACAAGTATTACCCTAAGTACATGCAGAATCAGATGGAGCTAAAATTTCTGGAGTTGAAGCAAGGGAATATGACTGTATTGGAGTATGAGAAGAAGTTCACTGAGTTGTCAAGGTTTGTGACAAAGTATACCAGCACTGAGGAGGAAAAAGCAAAGAAATTTCAGCAAGGATTGGAGCCTTGGATCAGAGATAGGGTGGCTATGTTTGAGCTTGAAACTTATGCGGGAGTAGTACAGAAAGCTGCTCTGATTGAAAATAATGGGATGCAGTCAAGGAAAGAGAGGGATAACAAGCAGAGGAAGGTTCCGTTTTATGGAGAAAAGTCTGAAGCTGGAAGTACGCAAGATCGGAATGTAAAGAGGATTGGCTTCCAGAAGGGCGGAAATTTTCAAAAGAAGGGAAATTTGGGAAAAAGGCAAGAATCAAAAGGGAACCACCAGGCAAGCCAAGAGCAAGTTGGAGAAAACAGGTTCCAGAGATCGGAATGCAAGCACTGTGGAAAAAGGCACCCCGGAGTATGCAATAAGCTGAGTATGACCTGTTATAGGTGCAATCAGAAGGGACATTTGGCAAATGAGTGCAAGATGCCGAAGCCAGGAGTTACGTGCTACAAATGTGGGAAGACTGGACACATGGCTAGGGAGCGTAAGGCAATAGGACCAGTCAAAGCTCTGATGAACGTGGCAAGTACCAGTGCAAGCGTGCCAGCTGAGGTATTGGCATTACCTCCACCACCCGCACCAACCCCGCAAGCAACAGCAAGGACATTTGATCTAAAGATGAAAGATGCTGTTCAGAATTCTGAGGTGATAGCAGGTACACTTTTACTCAATAATGTCAAGGCTAAAGTATTGATTGATTCGGGAGCAACAAGATCTTTCATATCAGAATCTTTTATTGATAAGCTCCAATGTGATAAAACGGTTATGAGTGAGGTAGTAAATGTGGTAATTGCAAACCAAGAGAAGATTCCTGTGAAACAATTTTGTCCAAAGTGTGAGATCGATATTTCGGGATATAAGTTTTCAGCCGACTTGATACTCTTCAAGTTGGGAGAGTTTGATATAATTTTAGGAATGGATTGGTTAGGAGAGAATAGCGCTCAGATTAATTGTAAGACCAAGAGAGTGTATTTAAAGATGAAGAGTGGAGAGAAGGTAATATTTAAGGGGCAGAGGCAAGAGCAACTATTTCTTACAATCATTCAGGCTAAGAAGTTGCTTAGAAAAGGTTGTGAGTCGTTCCTAGCATATGTAGTGGATTCAGAGAGAGGCAGCCTCAGCATGGAAGATATTCCTGTAGTTAGCGAGTTTCCCGATGTGTTTCCCGACGAGCTACCAGGCTTACCACCAGATCGACAAATTAAGTTCGAGATCAACCTTGCTCCAGGCACGGAACCAGTTTCAAAGGCCCCCTATAGGATGGCACCAGCAGAAATGAAAGAGTTGGCGAGCCAGCTACAAGAATTATTGGATAAAGGAGTGATACGACCAAGTACGTCGCCATGGGGAGCACCTGTTCTGTTTGTAAAGAAGAAAGATGGGAGTGTGCGTCTATGCATAGATTACCGGGAGCTGAATAAGGTGACGATCAAGAACCGTTACCCGCTACCAAGGATAGATGACCTTTTTGATCAGTTGAAGGGAGCAAAATGCTTTTCAAAGATTGATTTGAGATCGGGATACCATCAATTAAAGATCAAAGAAGAAGATATTCCTAAGACCGCATTCAGGACCAGATATGGGCATTATGAATTCCTAGTAATGCCGTTTGGATTGACCAACGCTCCGGCCGCATTTATGGATCTGATGAATCGGGTATTTAAGAAGTATTTGGACAAATTTGTCGTGGTATTCATTGATGACATCCTTATTTATTCTAAGTCGGAAGAAGAACATAAGCAGCACCTCTGGATAGCATTGGAGATACTCCGACAAGAGAAGTTGTATGCCAAGTTTACCAAATGTGAGTTTTGGTTAAAAGAAGTTCAATTTTTGGGGCATGTTATTGGAAATGAGGGAGTTAAAGTGGATCCGGCAAAGATTGAGGCAGTTATGAATTGGGAGAGGCCAAAGACTCCTACGGAAGTGCGAAGTTTTCTAGGATTGGCCGGATACTATAGAAGATTCGTCAAGGATTTCTCGAAGATCGCCACGCCATTGACCAAGTTAACCAGAAAGAATCAAAAGTTTGAATGGAGTGCAGAATGTGAAGATAGCTTTCAAGAATTAAAGCAGAAGTTGGTAACAGCTCCGGTGTTGGTACTTCCAGATGATCAAGGGAATTTTGTAATATTCAGCGACGCTTCACATAAGGGTTTGGGTTGTGTGTTGATGCAACACAGTAAAGTGATCGCATATGCGTCAAGATAGTTGAAGCCGCATGAGTTAAAGTACCCGATGCATGACTTGGAACTAGCCGCTATAGTGTTCGCACTCAAGATCTGGAGACATTACCTCTATGGAGAGAAGTGTGAAATCTACACGGATCACAAGAGTTTAAAGTACATTTTTACTCAGAAAGAGCTCAATATGAGCCAGAGGAGATGGCTGGAATTGATCAAGGACTATGACTGCTCGATAAATTACCATCCTGGAAAGGCGAACATAGTGGCCGATGCTCTGAGTAGGAAGGAGAGATTGAATATGATGATAACATCAAAAGAGTTAACTGGAGAAATCGAAAAATTGGAATTGGAACTTTATGCTTATAGAAAAGTTGCGGAAGTTTGTCGTGCAATGACCTTTCAGCCAACACTAGTGGAAAAGATAAAGAAGTGTCAAGAGGAAGTAATGGAAAAAGAGAAGAAACAGTTATCTGGAGAGGAGATTAATACTCAAAGGGATGAGCAAGGGATACTAAGGTTTTCATCCAGAATATGGATTCCCCATGTACCTGAATTAAAGAATGAGATCCTCCATGAAGCCCACAATTCAAAATTTTCAATCCACCCGGGAAGCACCAAGATGTATCGAGACTTAAAGAAGAACTTTTGGTGGCCAAATATGAAGCGAGACGTGGCAGAATGGGTTGCAAAGTGCTATACTTGTCAGAAAGTAAAGGCAGAACATCAACGACCAAGCGGATTAATTCAGCCCCTGAAGATTCAAGAATGGAAATGGGAAAATATTGCTATGGACTTTATAGTAGGACTACCGCGAACGAAATCCGGACATGACGCAATATGGGTTATAGTTGATCGTCTTACGAAGTCGGCACATTTCCTTCCAATAAACGAGAAGTCGTCATTAGACAAGTTGGTTCATTTGTATGTGCACGAAATCGTACTAAGGCATGGAGTACCCGTATCAATAGTTTCAGACAGAGATCCCCGATTTAACTCAAGATTCTGGAAGCAATTTCAGGAGTGTCTTGGCACGAAGTTGAATATGAGCACGGCGTACCACCCACAGACGGATGGCCAGAGTGAAAGAACAATTCAAACAATTGAAGACATGTTGCGCAGTTGTGCAATCGATTTTGCAGGAAGTTGGGACGACCATTTGCCATTGATTGAATTCTCTTACAACAACAGCTATCATTCCAGTATCGGCATGCCACCATACGAAGCTTTGTACGGGCGAAAATGTAGATCACCAACAAGTTGGAATGAAGTAGGAGAGGGAAGAATTCTCGGCTCGAATTTGGTACAACAGTTGCATGACTCGGTCAAGTTAATTCAGAAAAGATTGCTTGCTGCTCAAGATAGACAGAGGAAGTATGCGGATCCAGCACGTAAGGACGTTCAATTCCAAATTGGCAAAGCTGTGTTGCTGAAGGTGTCACCTAGGAAAGGGTTGATAAGATTTGGCAAGAAAGGGAAGTTAGCACCTAGATACATAGGTCCTTTTGAGATTTTGAGTCAAGTGGGAAAGGTGGCCTACGAGTTGGCCTTACCACCTCAGTATCGGCATGTGCATAATGTGTTCCATGTGTCGTTGCTTAAGAAGTACAATCCTGACGCTAGCCATGTGATAGAATATGAACCTGTAGAAATTCAGGCAGACCTGTCATTTGTGGAGCAACCGGTTAAAATACTCGACTGGCAAGTAAAGAGTCTTAGAAATAAATCCGTAAAGTTAGTAAAATTACTTTGGAGGAACCCTAAGGTCGAAGAGTCGACTTGGGAGTTAGAGTCTGATATGCGTTCCCGGCATCCTCATCTTTTCCCTTAGATTCTGGGGACAGAATCCCTTAAGGGGGAGAGGATGTTACGACCGACATTTTATGTAATATTATTTGTGGATTTGGTATAATATTTAAGTCAAATGAAAATATATTCAATGATTGTACGCTAGAGTGAGTGAAAATTTCTGCGTTATAAATTTGCTTTGTGTAGTATATGATTTTTCAAAGCAAGAGTTTATTTAATTTCTTTATTTTTGATTTATAAGGAATATTCTAAGCTTTGGAAAAATTTTCTTTTAAAAGGAATTTTGTTCACAAATTTTGAAAATGATTTTATAAAGTCTCTAAAAATCCAAGTTATTTTATGATATAAATTTTATAATTTTTGAACTTGTATTTTATTTTATAAAAATAAATCTTTATAAATGTTAGTTGTCATAATTATCAAATTACATGGTTGTCCTTGCATGCAAATCCTTCCTTATTCAATTCAAAGGGCTAAAGAGACAATTCCAACCCCACTAACTCTTAATTTTCTAGCCAAATTCCTTCTTTGCCCTTGCATGCAAAATAAACCAAGTAAAAGTGGAGGGATAGTCTTGTCAATTCTCATTCCCACTCACATTTGCCAAATCAAAAACCATAAAGTAAGCAATTGATGTAATCATCCACTCCACTCACCATCACACTTTCTCCTCCCACCCTCCTCACACTCTCACTCTCGGCCCTCCCCCTCCTTCTCTCGGTTTTTAGCCGAAACCAACCCCCTCCCCATTTTCTTCATTCCTCCACCAAGTTTCCACCTTCTACACAAGTAAATGTTACTTACCATACCATGATCACATATATTCCAAAGAGTTTTGAGTAGAAAGTTTAAGTTTTAAAGTTGCATGTTAAGGTTTTAGTTGAAACTCAAAATACAATCTTGATTCTTATGGATTTAAGGTTGTTTTTGAGAGGACTACAATGAATGGATAAGTGCCAAGTCTTGAGAAGAAAACTCTTCATGATTTAATGGCCATTTCCATCCATTTTATTCGGCCATGACCATATGGGAGCCGAATAAATGGTCCTTGAAATCATTCTTGTTGTTTTGATCAATTTTTGCATGTATATGTGATAATGACTTGAATTTTGTAGTGAAAATTTGATAAAACTCCTTGCATGCTAAGTGATCATCTAGGTATACCTTATGCTAGGCTTGCATGTCAATTTTAAGATGGAATATATGTAGAAAATATGTCGTTTTGGTTTGAAAAACCCGAAGGCATGCATGCATGAGGATTTCTCTTAGAATGTTGTAAGATTTTGATCATTTGGAAAGATTTTTATTAGTGAGCCTTAATTTCAGAAGGTATAATGTGTTAATATTGATTTATGCTTCTTGTTGCATGGTAATAATTCGTGGTTATCTTTTATAAAAATATATATATCTTGTTGTTTCAAAAGCATGAAGATTTGTGATTTGTGAAGAGTAGTCTCTTTTGTTTTGCCATAATTGTACCTTAGGTAAGGATGATCTCACCAAGGTTATTTTGAGAAAAAGGGAGTTAGTTCAGTAGAATACCATGTATAAGTCTTGGTTTAAGTATTTCGTTGTTGTTAGTTGAGTTTGTCAAGTCAAAAACCTTGGAAAATGAGAGTTATAGTTTCTGCAGAAAAATCAGTATAGCACCCTGAGGTTTAGAGTGAGTTTTGACCATGTCATTGGTGTGCACTTTGAGGCCCAAGCTACCAGAAGTTAGTATTGGGAGTATATAATAGGTTTTAGGAGTTGGTTAGAGGTTTGCATGACATTTGGTTAGGTGCACAAGTAGAATCACAAAATCTGTCCAGCAGGGGACAGTTTTGTTGCAACTTGGAAAGAGGGAGATTTGACCATGTCATGGGTAGGCCCTCATTAGGCCCAATTGGGCCTTAGTTAGAGGGTATGTTAGAGAAGTTTTTCCAACCATAGTTCATAGGATATGAGTTAGAACCATGTGTCACAAGTTAATTCAAGTCAGGGCATTTTCTGCCAAGAAAAACAGGGGAACCTTGGACTTTTAGCTTAGGCCCAAGAAGGCCCAAGCCAGGCCCTTGAGCCACATCAAGTTTGTGAGATGCCCTTAGGTCAGGAGAGTCTTGTGTAAAAGTTTTGAAGAAAAACTTGTAGTTTAAGAATGTCTAATGTACTCAAGAAACCATAGTTGTCATTCTGAAATTTGCACCAGTGAGCACTATCACTTACCACATAGTTTTAGAACACTTAGAAGTGAGTATTAGGTCAACCACCATAGTTGTAAGATGGTATAAGGTCAGTAGAGAAAAAGGCATAAGTGAGGGTCAATAGGTTTTGGATAATTTAGGAAAGGCACATCGAGTTAGAAAGCCGAAATTAGAAGACCTTGTCTAGTTTAGCGACCAAGTGACTTAAGTCGCGAGTCGAGATCATCCAAGCCTAGTGTTGCATTATGGTATATATGGTGTTATTTGGTGTTAATATATGATATGTGAATATGTGGCTATGTGTGTGCAATTATAATTTAAAAGTGAATATAAATTAAGTGCATATAGGCCTAAGTGCCATCCGTGTTTAATTTCGAGTTGTAAATAGGTTAGGTTGGTGAGAATATATTATAATGAGGATTATTATTATTTATGTAGGATCTCGAGACGAGGGAAAACTTGCCATAAAAGTCGAGTGAAGCTCCAGTTGTTGCTCCTACCAGTCAGACCAGACCAGCCTATCTCAAGGCAAGTGATTCAACTTGACCTTCGTATTTACTGCAAATTCATATATATCGATGCAATTATCCTGAGTCATTTTGACATACTTAAATCAAGCGTATCTTTTGTTTATCTTTAAGTTACATAGAGATGCCATGAACCCTCGAGTACGTATTGCAAGTAGTTCAAAAGTCTTTCATGATTGTTTAATGCCATGATAAAAGAAGAATTGATATATTACTTGATGGATCACCTTGATTAACATGTTGATGTTTCCTAAGTATTAATATCTCATCCTGATACTTGAACCCCTATAGAACCTTACTTTGAATTCTGATAGTCAGATACTTACCAGCTTGATTCCTCATTGATTGATACCCTCTTTCTTATCCTAAAGCTTGACAATTCTGATATGTCCCGAGTTAAAGATCATTCTTCACACCTTAACACCCTTAGTATTCTTGAAGCTTACCTTCTTGATGATCCAGCACTTGAACCTTGATGAGAAACCATTGCTTTGAGCCCAAATTAGCATTACCCTTCATATTATCCATTAGTCTCACTAAATCCTCTTGTCCAATCCTTGATATTTGAAAACCATTCAATTACTTGAATAAAGAATAGTTTTGTGAATCATGGCTCTGATATTCAGTACCTTGTTTCCCGTGTTTCGAGCTGATCTATAATCCCTTGATAAAAATGTTTACAGTCAAAAGAGATTTTGTCATAAACCGGCATCAGTTTTTAAATAATTAAAATGTGGGTTTTTAGTCCCAAAGGGGGATAAATGTTTTCTTGATTAGTGGATCTGGACTGAGACGCGAGTCCTTTCCACACTTATATTAGGCTTAAAAGTTGCCTAGGGATTCCCAATAATGTTTTAGAACCCAGCGAGGTTCGGGATTACTTCGCGGCTGATCACCGGCTGTAATCCGTAGCGTCATAAAATGATTTTGATTAAGACATGATTTTTAAAATTGTTTTGATGCAAGCAAAATGATGCCATCTCACATAGTTTTTTTTATCTCTCGTTACCTTTGGTTATATCTTTCCATTATCATTCTTAAAGGTATATCTCAATTTATGTTCTGTGTCGTACTGTTAGCACTTGTTGAGCATTTGACTCACTTCTTGCTTTACCCTTATATTACAGCTAGCAGCTATGGTTAGATTCAAGCAGACAGCCCGTAAGACCTGTGATGCTGATGCTTATGTTCGAGCTCAGGTAGAATAAGTAATAATAGTTGTGTGAGGACTCGGTATTTGTAATCAGATGTAATAGTTGGTAGTGTTGGGCTGTTCCAAACCCTAAACTGTAAGATCTTGGAGTTGGTTGTGTATTCTTCATTTAAAATGATGTAATAGCTATATTTATTTTGTTATTTAAGTTGGGGGTGTGACATCTTATTCCTTCAATCATCAACTTTAACTTATGGTGAATCACCCTCATCCTGACGATTACATACTTTTCTATTTCTATTGCTACGAGTCTTTAGGGTTTCTTCATACCCAACTCCCTTATCATTCCTCAAACTCTATTGCCTTTATATTCCTTTCCACTTCAGTTTCTTTTTTATTTTCCTTTCTCTTATCATTTTTTTTTCATAAACCCACTAATCATTGACTTCAAATATCATATTGTTCTGGGATTCTTGTCATCAGAACGAATCTTGACAACTTTTACAACTTAGCTTCATATTTCATCATACTCGTCCGCCTTTGTTCTGGCTCTAAAGCTTTTACACTCTCTCCATAACCTTGGGAATTACTTTCTCGAAAATAATTGACTGAACTTTAATCAGTTTATTATAATCTCTTGCTTCGTGCCTTCCTTGGCCTTTCACCAGCGGGTGGTCTCTCTCTTAGGAGGGTAAGTGACAAAAACAGTCTTTTGTGCTTCCTCAATCATTTAGAATATAAAATCATTTCTCTATTTCCTTTGTCCAGGCTCTTGTCTCGGCTAGGTCAGCTTGTTCCTTGGAACTCTGAGAGCTTAGTGACTTAAAGGTCCTGAAAGAATTTCCCACTGCATTGTTTCCTCAGGGTGGTGTTTGGGAATAAACGTATAATTTTTGTTTAGGAAGGTCCATGAATTGCCCCATAGGAGTACCATCCCGGTTCTCCCTATCTTGCTCGACTTCTGTTTTCTCAGTATGAAATGTTTCATCCTTCTCCCACAATCAGGGTTATCTTATACGTTAAAATCCTTATTTTCCATTTCATTATGTTATGGGTTCTTCTATCTTGATGTCAACCTCCCTGACTATCACGTTCAGGGTTTGCTCTAAATCTTATTCCTCAAACTAGCTTTCATCTAAGATCTCATCTTTAAGCTCTTGAACATTTGGAACCCAAATTCTGTAGGAATACCTCATTATTCCCTTATCATCTTTCTCGGTATTAATCTTTTATCTAATTGTTGGCTCTCCGCCTTCATTCATCACTTTTTCTAGCACAATATATTCTTTTTCGATAATTTGAACTGTATTACAATCTCAAACAGCTTTTCGGTACTGGCTCCGATTACCATCACTTCTATTTCCATTTTCTCAAAATCTCTTATAAACTCTCCAAAAGACATTATCATCTTGAGTCTCTCCTTTTTACTAAGGGCATCAGCCACCACATTGGCTTTCCCTGAATGATAAAGAATCTCCCAATCATAATTCTTGATTAGCTCTAACCGCCTCCTCTGGCGTATGTTGAGCTCTTTCTACGTAAAAATGTACTAGAGCTCCTATGGTTTGTGAATCTCGCACTTCTCTCCATACAAGTAGTGCCTCAAATCTTTAGGGCAAAACTATTGCCATGAGCCCAAGCTCATGGGTGGGGATATCGAATTTTATATTCCCTTAATTGTCTTGACGCGTACTCGATTACCTTGTTGTACTGTATAAGAAGCACCCTAATTCTTTATGCGAAGCATCATTACAATTCACAAAATCTCCTTTTTCCATCCGGCAATGCCAACATAGGAGCCGTCACCAACCTTTGCTTTAGTTCTTAAAAGCTTTTCTCGCATTTCTCTGTCCATTCAAACTTCTCCGTCTTACGAGTAAGCCGTGTTAAAGGGGCTACTATCTTTACAAACTTGAACGAACCTCCGGTAGTGACCGGCCAATCCTACCTCTGGTAGTTTCCCTAACCATGGTTATCAATTCCTCATCGATCATCTCTTCAGTCTTGTTAGGATCCTCCATGAGATCCTTCTCAACAACAATCTCTTCTGGGACAACATCCTCAACCGCTACATCCTCAATATGAATATCATCCGGTCCCTCATTAGGGTGTTCCATTGGATCCACAATCCGATCCCCAATCAGTAATAAAATATCATCGCGTTGTTGCTCCTCAACCTCAGGGTTTGGAGTCCCGCTACCATATACGATAACGAACTACGCTTCTATCACGATATTTATAAGGGTTCCCACAAGGGTTTTAACTGTCAGTACTATGTTAGGTAGCCCGACTATTAACTTGGCAAGAGTTCTTATTATCTTAGTGAACTTATTATCTTAACGTCACATCATCTATGAGGTCTATAACGCTTAGCTCTGATACCACTTCTGTAACACCCCCAAAACCGGGGTCGGGGATCCGGGTTGTCACGAGTTCTATTTCCCTTAATAACATCCAATCTTAATAAATAATCAACTACTCTGTACTGTGACCCCACAATAAACACACACACCACAAGTTATAGTCTCAGAGATGAACATTCAAAAATAACACAAGTCCTTATATTCCATAATTATAAACCGATACACCTTAAAAAGGTTCTGAATAAATTTACATATTCCTTGCCATTATTACAATTCATATTATACATAAGTCTGGTACATCAAAAGTTGAAGCCTAGCCTATTGGTAGTTCCTACCTCAGCTACAACGACATCAATGCCTATAGGAAGCTGCGGAACGTTTCCTATCCGCTCGCGAATTGGGAGCTTGGTCCTGTTCATCTTGTCTATCTGATGTTGTGTGATGAAAGAAGAAAGCAAGGGTGAGTAGCAAGCCCACCAAAATAATATGTATAATGATTAACAATATATGAGCCTTCTCATAGTACTCATGAAAGTCTTGGTCAAAAGAAATGAACCAAGTTTGATATCTTAATGCGATGAAGTCGCAAAATATTCAGTATATATATATATATACTTTTCAAAATCTTGGAAGTCCTCTTCCATGCATAATATACACAGAGTTCCAGTTTATAACTGTATAAAAAAATAAATAACGTTGCAAGGTGATCTCATATATCTAACCTTGTCTCAACATTTTTCTGAAAGTCTTTGATATGCATAAGATAATCATTTACTAGATATAAGTTTAAAAGATGAAGTTACAAGATACTCCAATATACTTATATCCGAATACTACTTGAACTACCACCGTTCAAGTTATAATCAGTTTCAAAAGGTCATCACCCAGATGAGACTACAAGATAAGGCTTGAATAGATTCAATCTTTGAACATCATTATAAATAATGAAGTTACGAGATACTTCATTAAGTCCCGATATATATATACACCTATATATATATACATTTCATACACTCCTTGAAAACCTCCGTTATGAAAATTATAAACAGAGTTGCAATATCCAATGAATTTGGAAAGGAGAAAACCTTGGCATAAACCTGATATCTTGCTGATCAGGCAAAGATATCAATAAATAACCTTTTCTACTAGTAGATGGACGAATTCCCCACTGGTCATCACCCTGGTCGCAATAGGACCTTATGCTGGACTGCCACTCAGCCACTTATGCATTTGATGGACTCCCACTGAGCCACTTACACTATCATGGACGCCCACTGAGCCCATGTTGCTTATGCCGACTCGATAGATGGACTTACTTCCCGAAAGTTGGGTAAGTAATCAATTCATTTACCAAAACTGCAACCTTTTTGTGAATATAAAATACATCATAGAGCCGGATCCCTCAGGTTTTGAGCAAGTATTTAAATCCCCTTTTTAAAAGGAAGATCTTAAATATAAAAATGAGTTTTGGGATCCGCTCTAACTTTTAAAAATCATTTTGAAGACTCGAAAACACTTTAAAGAGTGTTTGGAGTAATGCTGATTTAATGAAGTAAATCAGTCCCAATATATTTAGAAAATATCTGAATATTATTATTTAAATAATATTCCCATAAAGAATAATCTTTATACAAATAATTGAAGTAGAAGTTGTAAGACTTATACTTGAAATGAGTATTAAATAACCAAAGATATACTTATACGAAAGTAATATCTTTATTTGAATATCAAAAGTAAGTTTGATTATCGAACATTATTCTTAAATAAAATAAAGAATATTATTAAATAATAAGCGGAGTCATAATACCTCGAATGAATATTATAAATAATATTCATTAAATAAAATAAAGGAGTCAATACATCCTCAAATGACTATCCAATTAATAATCATTAAATAATATAAACTGAGTCATAAGCCCTCGAATGAATATTTGAAATAATATTCAATAATAAAATAAAGTTAAAGTTATCGAATAAACCTTATTCGATTAATAGTTTTGAAAACTATAACCATATATATATAAATATATATATATATTATACTCGGGAACATCGACTCCCGGTTTAGAAATATGTTCACCTTTTGATCCCCTATACTAAGGGTAAACTCGAATACCGCTTATCTCTAGCATAGGTATTATGCAACTATAAGCATTTTAACCAACAGATATATAATTCAAGAATATGAAACAGGCATGCATATATACCATATCATATGCTACAATATATCGCAAGAATTTGCTAATAACAAATATGCATTTATCGCAAGATCATGCATATACATATATACATCACAACAACAGTATAACCGGTAGAAAACTTGCCTGAGCGACTGGGGGTTACGAATGGCTCGGGACGAGTCTGGTAACCTATAAGCAACAAGTAAGTTGGAATTAAACCAAAGTCACTTGTAAATCTATACTCTAACCAACTCAGACTCTAACGCTCGTTTTGCGCTTACTGATTCTCTGCAGTCACTCGAGTACCCTCGGCTCCACCATTTTTAATAATTTAACCATTATGAGTTTTAAGGCGATTCCTTCGCGAGTGTCTTACCAACTGCCTATTACACCTTACATAAATGTTTCATACTCCAATTAGTCATTTAAGGTCCTTTACCAAGGTTTCAAAGTAAGGCGAGGGGTAATGATTCGTTCGCGAAACGTCGTTACTTAAAACGGCCGTTTCTCCTAAACCGTACATCGGAATCAAACGACCACATATCAAAACGAAGCTCGTAACATTAACTATCTAAAAATGGCAATGGTAAAAACCTAACAGTGAGTTCAAGGGTTCTGATGTTAAGAACAAAAACAGTCTACGGTAAATCGGGCATTACGACGGCTATGTTTACGCGATTATCCAATTTTAAACCACTCCAAATCATCTCACAATCAACCCACAATCACAAACCAACCAAAACTCCATCCATACTTTATCATAACAGCCCCAACAACTCAACATTAACAATTTATACTATTCTTTATCATGAATTTAAACTATACTTAAGTTCATTAATCAACAACCAAGATTTACAACTCCAAAAACATCCCAAAACCAACTAATCTCTACATACACAACCATCAAGCCTCTCATGAACTAGAATACTCATATTATGCTCTTAACATTCAATAACAAAGCTTGGTTAAGAGATTATACCTTCCTTGAAGCTTCTTAACACAACACAAGAGCTTTGAATGCCTAAAAAACCTTGATCCTTGCTTGTATAACCTTAATCTTTCATAAAAATTCAAGAAAACTAAAGTTATTTCTTGAAGGTTACTATTCACCATCTTCTTCCTTGATTTATTGGAAGAGATTGTGAAGGAATTAGGAGCTTAAACTTATAGCATATCCATATCTATGTACAAGGAACCTTAGATAATTACCTTGTGATTTAACAATGCTTGGAACTTGATTTTTGGAAATTTCTTCTTTGAAAAAGAAGAAAAGCCAAGAGCAAGCTTGGAAGAAAGTGAGATTTTTGTGTTTTTGCTTTGATTTGATTCTTTGGTTGGTTGTTTTTGATTTGTTTTTGGGTAATTACCTTTCTAACCTTGACTTTGTGTGTTTATCAACCAACCACATCTCCTTCCTCCCTATGTCATGCTTATGTCATCATGTGATGTCATCCTCCCCTCTTTGTCCTCTTCTCATTGGTTGGATGACATCATCCCCTCTAATCTCTTTGATTAACTTCCTAATTGTTTGCCTAATGATCGCTGATCTGTTATACGGTTCGCTTAACTTTCATTTTCGTTTATCGTTTGAGGGATCATACCCGGGATCTTATTACTTGGGTTTCCTTAACCTTTCTCAATACATTATAATCCTTTTATGATCCTCTCTTATAATCCTTTAATTTAAATCCTTTTTATCCTGTTACCTTATACTTAATTCTTTCCGTATCTAGTGGATTTTCGGGAAAAATCAAAGTGTGCGGATTTGGATTCTGACGATCTTTACATACACTTATTTACTTTATGGAATACTAATACGATCTTAGAATTTCCATAACAGTACTCCTATATAGCGTGGTCTGATAATTTTCCTTAATCAGCATCATCAGCAAAAGTTACTATTCATCCATGCTTCAAAAATTCCAAAAATTGGGGTTATTACATCAGTTGTAACAATTTAGATTAAATTTCTTGTAACACTCTCAAGAAGAAGCTAAGCTCTTTATCAACAAAGAGCCTATAAATTTTGTAGCAAAACAGTGTTAATTTTAATGTTGGATATATTTGAGATGTCATGTCTAATGTATTTCATGTTTAGTTTTCAGATCTTAACTAACAGGAAATATCAGTACTTACTAGATTCAGGACTTACTGGAAGTCAGGACTTAAGGATATCAGGACTTAGATTATCAGAAGATAATATCAGAAGATGGATATCAAAACTTAAGTACTGGAGGACTAACAGTTAAGGAAGGAATTTGATTCACAGGAAAGAAGATCGAGACTACTACAAGAAGACGATATGTATGGAAAGAGTTCGAGGACTAGAAGAATTATATCAGATATCTGGTTGATATATTTTAGGAGACAGAATTATATTCCATATCAACTAGAAGTTATCTTGTAACTGTGTGTCTATATAAACACAGACATAGGTTTACTCTAAAAGAGTTACGATCATCGAGAAGATCATATATTGTAACCTAGCAGCTCTCGTGATATTTGTTCATCACCGAGAGAGAACAGTTCCATTGTAACAGAGTTTGTTATATCGAATACATCTGTTTTCTATTACTTGTGCTTTAAATTGATTTGATTGTATTCTACACTGTATTCAACCCCCTTCTACAGTGTTGTGTGAACTAACAAGTGGTATCAGAGCCTATCTGTTAACACACATACAGTAAAGATCCAAAATAATCATGTCTGAAGAAGCAGAAAATCCAACCAAGCCCGCTAAAACTGAAGAAACTCCAAAGACTCAAACCCATATTCGATATGAGACTATCATGGTTCCCATACCAAGACCGTCTGAGTATCCCATATGGAAAGTGAAGATGGCTATGTTTCTGGAAGCTACAGATCCAGAATACCTTGACAGAATTAATGAAGGACCGCATAAGCCAACCAAGCTCTCTGTTGTAGTTGCAGATCAGCCAGCAAAGACCATACCAAAGGAGAAAAGTGAATACACAGCTGAAGATATCTCATCTATTGCCAAGGATGCAAAGGTAAGGCATTTACTGCATAGTGCCATTGATAATGTCATGTCAAATAGGGTAATTCAATGCAAGACTGCAAAAGAGATATGGGATGCTTTGGAGACAAGGTGTAACGGAACTGATGCAATCAAGAAAAACAGGAGGACTATACTCACTCAAGAGTACGAGCACTTTGACTCAAAAAGTGATGAGTCATTAACTGACTTATATGACAGGTTTATCAAACTCTTGAATGATCTGTCACTGGTGGACAAGGAATATGATATTAAAGATTCAAATCTAAAATTCTTTTTAGCTCTTCCTGAAAGTTGGGATTTGAAAGCTACTATTATAAGAGATAACTATGCTCTCGATGAAACTACTCTTGATGAAATTTATGGAATGCTCAAGACTTATGAACTTGAGATGGATCAAAGAAGCAAGAGACATGGGAGAAAGTCAAGAACAGTTGCTCTTAATGCTGAGGAGGAATCCCCCAAAGTGGTTGTCTCAAAGAAAGGAAAAGGAAAGGCTCTCATCATAAAGTCTGATTCAGAATCATCAAGTTCTGATGATGATTCAGAAACTGAAAGTCTACCTGAAGTAGATGCTAATGAAGAGATGATGAAGCTGTGTGCTCTTATGGTGAAGGGTATCACAAAGATAGCCTACAGGAAATTCAGAAGAGAAAAGAAGTTTTCCAGGAAAGGAAGAAGTTCTGATAGGAAGATTTTCAGAAAATCTGAAGGCAAAGGAGGAAAGTCTGACAGAGGAGATTACTCAAATGTCAAATGCTACAACTGTGGTAAGAAAGGCCACATATCTCCAGACTGCAAGAAAGGAAAGAGTAATAAAGGCAAGGCACTTGTCACAAAGAAGAAAAGCTGGACAGACACCTCAGATTCTGAAGATGAGGAGAACAATGCCTTGATGGCAAATGATGATAGCAGTTCTGATGCTGCTGAGTTAAAGGTACCTCAAACAACTTATGCCTTTCATACTGATAATATTACTGAGTTGAGATTATATCTTAAAACCATGTTTATTAGCTATAGAGATCAAACTTTAACATGTGAAAGATTAACTTCTAAAAATCTTGCTTTTAAAAATATGAATAATTATTTAGAAAAAGAGTTAGTTATGTTCCATCAAACTCAGAAGGATAGAGGTGGTGCATTCTATGTGAGAGATGAAGTGCTAAAAATGAATAAATCTCTAAAAACTGAGTTAGGAAAGGAGAGAGAGATTATCAGGACTTGGACTAACTCTGGCAGAGCAACTCAGGATATACTAAGTAGTGGAAACTGGAAAGAGGGCTTAGGTTATGTAGATGAGAAAAGTGAAAAAGGAACTGAACAAGTTAAGCCAATTACTGTTAAACAGACTACTAAGACAAAGGTAAATCCTGTTAAATTTGTAACTGAAACTGTAAAGTCTGATTCTGAAAAGATGAAAGATGTTGAGAGAGAAGTGATAGCAGAGTCAACTTCTGACATATTAGAACAGGATAAACCAACTGAAGTCAACATAGGCTTAATGACAAAGATGCAACTTAAACATAAGCTGAAAGAGATTACCAGTGTAAACAAGGTAAAGAAAGCTAGGAAAAATAGGAATGGAAAGAAAGGTGTGAATAAAAGCAACAATTATATGCCTGTTCCTAATGCTCCTAGAAAGAAATGCTATAACTGTGGAAACTCTAACCATCTGGCTTCTTTTTGCAGGAAGAATAAGAATATAAACTCCTTACCTTCTAAGTCAGGAGTTAAGAGTCAGTCTGTTAGGTTTAAGCCACAAAATCCTTGTTTTCATTATGGTAGTGTGTGGCATTCCATTTATACTTGTAAGGAATATCATAGTTTGCACTATGATTATTATCAGATAAAACCTTCTTTGAAGAAAGTTACTTTAATTCCTTCTATTATAAAGTATGATACAAAGTCTGATACTGTTACTACTGATAAGAAAAATGTTAGCATAAACTCTGATGTTAAATCCGCTACAAATGTTAATAAACTTAAAAAGGCCAAAGGATCCAAGCAAGTCTGGGTTCTTAAAACTAACCTTTAGTGGTCTTTGTGATTGCAGGGCAACAGGAAGAACATCCTAGTTCTGGACAGTGGATGTTCAGGACATATGACTGGAAATAAAGCCCTGCTATCAGACTTTGTGGAGAAAGCTGTCCCAGAAGTTTCTTATGGAATTGGCAATATTGGAAAACTCTGGGATATGGCAAGATCAATCTTGGGAATGTCATCATTGAGTCAATAGCTCTTGTATCAGGACTTAAACATAATCTATTGAGTATAAGTCAAATCTATGACAGAGGTTATCATGTGGATTTCTTTGAAGAACACTGTGAAGTAATAAGTAATTCAACAGGCAAAGTGGTTCTGAAAGGATACAGGCATGGTAACATTTATGAAGCCAGACTTTCAACAAGTACTGATGGTTCTGCAATCTGTCTGTTGAGTAGAGCATCAATTGAAGAAAGCTGGAATTGGCACAAGAAACTCTCTCATTTAAATTTCAACAATATAAATGAGCTTGTAAAGAAAGATCTTGTGAGAGGACTGCCAAAAATAGTATTTGCTCCTGATGGCCCTTGTGATTCATGACAGAAGGCAAAACAAAGAAAATCTTCTTTCAAGAGCAAAACTGAGTCATCAATTCTTGAGCCTTATCATCTACTGCATGTTGATCTATTTGGTCCAGTCAATATCATGTCTATTGTAAAGAAGAAATATGTTATGGTTATAGTGGATGAGTTCACAAGGTACACATGGGTGTACTTTTTGCACAAGAAGACTGAAACTGCATTTACCCTAACTTATCATGTCAGACAGCTGGATAAATTGATCAAAGACTATGTTAAAATCATAAGGAGTGATAATGGCACTGAGTTCAAGAATTCAATCATGGAAGAGTTCGACAAAGATCATGGAATCAAACAGGAATTTTCTGCACCTGGAACTCCACAGCAAAATGGTGTTGTAGAAAGAAAGAACATGACTCTCATTGAAGCTGCAGGAACAATGCTTGATGAATCAAAGCTACCAACCTATTTTTGGGCTGAAGCTGTGCAGACTGCTTGTTTTACACAAAATGCTACACTTATAAACAAGCATGGAAAAACACCATATGAGATGGTGAAGAAGAAGAAGCCAAATCTGAAATACTTTCATGTATTTGGTTGCATGCGTTTTGTTCTTCAGACTCATCCTGAACAGCTGTCAAAATTTGATCTAAAAGCTGATGAAGGAATTTTTATTGGATATCCACTTTCCACAAAAGCCTTCAGAGTCTACAATTTGAGAACAAGAGTTGTCATGGAATCTATCAATGTCTCTTTTGATGATAAGAAGATTACTGGACTTGAAGATTTCGATGATCATGGTAAGCTGAGATTTGAGAATGAAGATTTAAATTCTGATTCTGAAAATTCTGATCCTGTAAGTTTTGATGGATTAAGTTCTGATGTTATTGAAACTGTGGTAACAACTCCAAAGGAAAATGCACCTGTCCAGGGGGAGCAAGCTGAAGAACCTACCACATCTCAAGACTCTCGAGAAGCATCAGAACCTGTCACTGGCTCTTCAAGTTCTGATTCACCTAGTTCTGATGAGCCAAAGTTTGATAATTCTAGAAGCTCTGATTCTTCAACTCCTGAAAAATCAAATTCAAATTCTGAAGTCTCAGAGAGCATAAATACAGAGGGAGCATCAGAAAATGTTGATGGAGACAACATGGATCATGGGGGAGGATCCAGTTCTAGAGATCAACTTCCATCTACAAGGAAGTGGACTAAAGCACACACCTGATTTAATCATTGGAGATCCTGAAGCAGGTGTCAGAACTAGAACTGCAACTTCAAATGAATGTCTCTATCATTCTTTTCTATCTCAGACTGAACCTAAGAAAGTGGAAGAAGCTCTCCAAGATGCTGATTGGGTGCAAGCAATGCAGGAAGAGTTAAATGAATTTGAAAGAAATAAAGTCTGGACTCTAGTTCCAAGACCAAAGAATAGATCAGTTGTTGGTATAAAATGGGTGTTCAGAAACAAAACTGACAGTGATGGCATAATTACAAGGAATAAAGCAAGACTAGTTGTTAAAGGTTACTCCCAGCAAGAAGGTATTGATTATGATGAAACATTTGCACCAGTTGCAAGATTAGAAGCCATAAGGATCTTTTTGGCTTATGCTGCTCACAAGAAGTTTAAAGTCTTTCAAATGGATGTAAAAAGTGCTTTTCTTAATGGAGAATTGGAATAAGAGGTATATGTTGAACAACCTCCAGGCTTTGTAGATCCTAAATTTCCCAATCATGTCTACATGCTTGCCAAAGCACTTTATGGCCTTAAGCAAGCTCCAAGAGCATGGTATGAGACTTTAGCTCAATTCCTTCTGGAAAGTGGATTTCACAGAGGCACAATTGACAATACTTTATTCTACCTCAACCATGAAAATGACTTACTTTTGGTACATATATATGTTGATGATAGCATATTTGGTTCTCCTAATTCCAAACTGCGTGAGAAGTTTGCAAAGCTAATGCAGTCAAGATATCAAACAAGTATGATGGGAGAACTCAGCTATTTTCTGGGCCTTCAAGTCAAGCAAACTGAAGAAGGCACTTTTATCTGTCAATCCAAGTATACCAGAAATTACTGAAGAAATTTGGAATGCAAGATTGTTCAACTGCATCTACTCCCATGGCCACTGCAACCAAGTTAGATAAGGATACTGGTAAATCAGTAGATATTACTAACTATAGAGGTATGATTGGCTCATTACTCTATCTAACTACAAGTAGACCTGATATCATGTATGTTACCTATCTTTGTGCAAGATTTCAGGTTGATCCAAGAGAACCTCACTTATTAGCTGTGAAAAGAATTTTCAAGTATCTTAGGGGTACAGCTGATCTAGGATTGTGGTATCCTAGGGAATCAGATTTTAAGCTAATTGGTTACTCAGATACAGATTTTGCAGGATGCAAAATTGACAGGAAAAGCACTAGTGGAAGCTGCCAATTTCTTGGAGGCAGATTGGTTTCTTGGTTTAGCAAGAAACAAAAGTCAATATCCACATCAACTGCAGAAGCAGAATATATTGCTGCAGGGAGCTGTTGTGCACAGATTCTTTGAATGAAGAATCAATTACTGGATTATAGGTTAAAATTTTCTAAAATCCCTATTTACTGTGATAATCAAAGTGCTATTGCTATGACAGATAATTCAGTTCAACACTCAATGACAAAGCACATCAGCATAAGGTACCATTTCATAAGGGAACATGTGGATGAAGGTACAGTGGAATTGGATTTTGTTCCAATAGATCAACAGCTAGCAGATATCTTCACAAAACCACTATGTGAAGCTACTTTTATAAGACTGGTAAATGAACTTGGAATGGTTTCAGGTTCTTTCTCTAAATCTGCTTAGTTTTTGTTCTCATGCATCAGACTTTATGATCAGTGTTTACAGATTATATTATCTATATGTAATATGTGCTTAATTTGAAAATTCATTAAATGCTGATTATTATCTGATGTGGATTTATATACTCTGATAAGTGTTTTGAATGTTCCGTGGCTATTCATTCCAATGAGGATAATTGTGCTAGATGCTGACCTAATAGTCTTTAATATACTAGAAATCCCATGTTTGAATTAGCTGTTTATGTGGAAACTCATTAATACAAGCAGATTCTGATATTGAGCTTAGTCAAGTTTACTTTGTGTATCTTATTACTAAGTCACAAACTAGATTCTTGTTTCTTATCTGTCAAATTCTGATGTCAGTAAATCTTAAGAATGAACTAAGTGCTGATAAGCCTCACTTATCAAAAGAAAAGAAAAGAAAAGAATAAAAGTCAGGTACTCCTTTGAGATCTAGAGTAAAAATGTGGAAGGGAAGACCCAAGTGCATTACTGGTATTAAGTAATATGCATTAGAAAAGCAATTTTTTTTTCTTGGTGACATTTCACACTCTATGATTACTGGAGAAATACTTTGATAACAGCATAAATTCTGATAAGCAGTCGTGACTCACTTATACTGAGAAGCCACTGTAAAAAGGAATTTTAAAAGATGCATAAAATGAGCACAAACAGTTGAGGTGGACTCTTACATAAATTTGTTCTATAGTAGACATCATGACTGATAACAGATTTTAAGCATTTTTCTCAGTTATGCCTTATTTCTAAGATGTACTGAAGTTGATCAGACTTTAACCTTTATCTGATATTTTGCTGAATGCACATACTTTCACTCCATATAAATGATGAAAATTACTGTGGTGATTAAGTTGTTTTTGACAAACAGTTAAGTGTCATTTGCATAATTTCTGAGGACAAGTTCTGATGGAAGTTCTGATGATTAAACTCTGAAGAAAACAAGCCAGTATTTGTATGAAGAATCACAGTAAAAGATATTCACTATTTAAGTACAGAAGCCATGTTCTGATGACTGTTAAAATCTGATATAAGTTAAATTCTGATATTAAATCCTGATGGAATCCTTGATGCTTACGTGGCATTTTTCTTTACTTGATTATTTATGGTAAAATATGAAACAGTCATATTTAAATCAGAATAATATTGGGGTGAGATAAAAACAGTCATAATCATTATGGGTTAGTGGTTAACGTGTAAGTCTTGAAAAACTGCATGTGCACAGTAATTGTTAATTATTTCCCGTGCCCATTAACTCTTGCTTTAGATCTTTTACTGACTGTTATTATTACACATCAGTCTAGGGAGTCGAGGGATCATTATTTTTACTTATAATTGTTAAACACTCCTCGCGTACCTTGGTATTCCATTGCCTATTTAAATGATTGATCATTCATCAGTAAAACCACATATGTTCATTTCTCTAAAAAAAATGGATCATTTTAGTTGGTTTTACTGCTATGGCACAGAAACTCTGACCATTTTTCGAAATGGAATTCCGACTCTATATCCTATCAACAACATTCCATTCGACATCTGGAAATAACTTCCGGGCAATATTAAAAATGATTTAATTGTCATCCATTCATTTCTCTTCACTGTCAGCTTTGTCAGTCTTCTTAGTGTGACGCCCTCAATCTCGGGGTTAGGAAATGAGGACTCAGACACCTCTATTCTAATAATTAAATATGCATAAACCCCGATTAACTACTAACAGGATCAGCAGGATAAAGTATGAGACAATATTACAACTACCAATCACAGAATATAACTTACAAACCCAAAATATTATTAAATAATCAATATCGATTCCGGCTGGGAACCGACAGATAACCCATTGTACCTTTAAACACCTCTTTCTAGGCGCGAGCTCACTCATAACCTGTACTACCTGCTCTGGCAACTGGAAGCCCTCAACACGGTAGGGACCACCAGGTACGCTCTTACGAGCAGTGCGCCTAAGCCTGTCCATCTTCTTGCTTAACTGCCATGGTTAGATTAAGACAAAATAAATGAGTATAAAACTCAGCAAGTAACTAAATAGCAGTTCTACAATATCAAATCTCAATATACTTTGAACAAACTAGGGCATTCTACTTTAGCTAATCTAGGTGGCAGATTTCCATATTTTTTTTTCTTTGGGATAAGGAAAAGGTATCCGAAGAATAGTTGGGCTTTCAAGAAAAAAGCTCGAAATAGGACGAAAGCCGACATTCATCACAATTCATTATAGGATCAAAATAGATCTTTCGATAGAGGAAAGCAACAGTATTTCAAGATAGAATCATTCATATGATCAACAATTTTAGGAATCAGGGTTCTGAGCTTTAAGCTCCACAATAACATAATCAACTCTTTTCAAAACAGTATAAACCATTTTCATTTCCAAAAATCAATTTACTGAATAAAAGTTTCAGTTCCCTTTTTAAATAATCATTTAGAACCCTTGATTGGATCACTTATCTTTCCATTTCATTATATACGGGTGATCAGCCCATATCGACCTCCATTCCGGTCTTTAAGGTACCATTCGGCATAATTTCAGCCTTAAATTGGACTAGTCCCACTAGCCTCTTACCATGACTGGACTAGTCCCACTGGCCTCTTACATCTCAATCCAATCCATCAGGAATTCATTCGGAAAACCTTGAGTTGGAAAAATAAATAGGTTTTCTAAAATCCATTTTATCATTACCAAGCATTTGAAATCATTCGGACTCTTTCAAGTCGAAACTCATTCTTAATTCAGATTTTAAAGAAACAAAGTTCAGGGAGTGAATCAAAGATACGCAAGGAACAATTCTCAAGAATTCTGTATCAAGGATAATAGAGTACTAAATTTAAAGGATCAGTAATAACTTAGGGATCATTAGGGCGATCAAGAGAAACAGGGTACCATTAACAGAGTTATCCAAGATAATTAAAGGTTCAATATGATTCATGGCATTATAGGAAACTGGAACAGAAAGGCAGATTATCAAAGGGTGAAGTTAATAGGATTATCAATAATAGGTTATCAAGAACAAGGGTACTTCAAATCAATATCAGGGTTTCATAAAGCAAGGGTTTTATACTTTAACAGTTCAATACTCTACATGGTATGAACAACATTTCCTTTATAATCATTTACACAAGTAATCAGAGTTACTTGCCTGAAATTGCTTTCCTGAGGGTTGAACTACTGCCACCTAGTATACTTTTCCCTTTCCTATCCCGAATGCCCTCACGCTCCGAATCTATAATAAAAACCAAAAATCTTAATTAGATTCCCAACTCTCGTTCCCGGAACGATCTCTCTATACGATAACTCGATTATATCTTTGACTCGAGCATACGAATATAGCTTATACAAATAAGCACACAACACATAGCACATAGCACAATCCTTTCTCGAAGTTTTTATATCCTTATATACCTAGCAATCAAAGTGTACTCGCTTGACCTAGGCTATTTCTCAAATCACACTAACACGACTCTTTTACGAGTACTAGACCCATTTACACCCAAACATTTACTTGCATACTATCACTTATATCAATCGACTTAATTCCCTTTTCTTTTATTCCTTAATTCGAACCAAAACAACAATCCAATCAAGCAAAATCAAAGATTTTCACATATAACACTCAATCATTCTTTCAATTACCAAAATCAAGTTTTGACCTTTATTTCTTATGGCCTATTCGGCCTTAACACTTATCACAATCAAGAATCAAACATGCAAAAATAGATTTTGACATGCAAGGTTATATACCACATTTCTTTCTTGTTTTAATCCCCTATTAAATCATTCCATTCATTAAGTCACCAAACCATGCACTACTTAGTGATTTCAACTTAATCAATCCATCAAATCAACATGCTTTACACTTAATCACCAAGTTATCCCCTTTTTATATTGTTTTCATTCGGCAAGAACATAATTTTCAACTCAAAGACTAATTACTAGCATGCACTCATTGATCTCCTTTAAAACTATCATGCAATTCCTTTTAAATCATACAAACTTAGTGTTTACCAAGATTATCTCACCAAATTCAATTTCCTTTCTTATTAACTCAAAAATTCGAACCTAAACTTAGCATGCAACAATAATTCATTCCTTATTAATCTAATCACCATCCATCATTACTTTAATCAAGTCTACTCACAACAAACCACTTTAAAGATTCAACCCATTCGGGTTTATCAAGAAAACACACATACAAAGATCAATCTTGACATGCAAAGTCCTATATCATATTTTTAACTTGTTTTAAGCCTTAACTTAGTCATTTAACTCATTTTCATCAAGATTTCCGAAGCACAAAGCCAAACATCACCTAATGACTCAACCTTAATCAAATTATTCAATGCATGCATTCACTTAATCACAAATCAATCTCTTTTAAACCCATTTTCCATTCGGCAAACATTCAAAATTCACAATCCAAGAACCAAACATTGACATGCATCACTAACTCCTCTTTTAAATCAACATACAACTCTATTTCCTACTAATTAAGCTTAGTTCATACCAAGATCAAGTCACAAAATTCAATTTCCCTTTTTATTAGCATAAAGCCGAAGCAAAAACTCACATGCAAATCATAAATTTTGATTTTCTAAGCAACAATCACATGCACACATTCATTTTACAATCAAGGAAATCATTTTACCAATCACATACTCAATTTTCAACAAAAGAAACAAAACCCTTTTTCAAGCTTTCAAGAAACCATAACATGCAACATTAAAATCCAACAATCATATCATGGAAAACCCACCGGCTCTCCTTTGGATCATGGCCGGTGGTGGTCGAACTTGAGAGAGTCCATGACGGATCTCTTCTCGAGTTTATGACCTCCAAAACCTCTTAAAATCACTCTTATAGTTATACTTCAAGAAATTGTTTTTCTTAAACACAACCATAGTGATCACTTCAACAAAACCTTTATAATCATTTACATGCAAGTAGGAATTGAAGTATATACCAAGAATAACAACTAATGGAAGCAATATCTCGGTGTTTGAGTGTGTTTTAATGGTTGCATGCGAGTGAGAGAGGTGAGAGATGAGAGAGCCGAGAGGGAGTGAGAGAGAGAGTGTGTTCGGGAGAAAGAAAGAAAAAGAGAGAAGAGAGAATGAGTGCTCGGGAAAGAAAGAAGAAAATAGGGAGGAAGGGGTTGATTTATACTCCACCAAAGCAAGGGCAAGATGGTAATTTAATAATTCCTTTTTGACTCACACATACTTTCTCTTTTTACTTAAATGCAACAAAATTCAAATATAAAATATATCTCTCTCGGGAAGTCGAGAATTATTGAAAATGACAATTTTAACACGTAGGTCTCGAAATTAGCTTTTTATCCATTACTCATAATAAGAATTTGAGCGAACGGTTAATTTTATATGAATTTCGCAAACTTGCTTTAATAAATACATTTTCCACATAAAATCAATTTAAAAATGCAAAGATCAACAATCAAATTCACTTATCATTTTTATAAAGTCTCTAAGGTCTTTACAAGGATAACAGAACAAATCCCATATTTTTATCTTACTCGGATGATTTTATAAAAATGCACGAAGGTTAAATAAACCCTTATTTAAATCAAATAATTCCTTTAAATCCATAAAAATATCACAGAGCACACAGTCATGCACACAGGCTAGCAATCACACATATACGATCATATAACGACTCAGGTCTGATCAAAAATTTATTCCTCTTTATATCTGTATTCCCTTTTTATTCTTTATCATCTTTTACGCGTACCGGGTCACGTTCAGCCTGACGGCCCGACGCTCAGCGTTTCGATTACGCTTCTCATTATATTTGCCAATCAACACGTCTCTTAAGATGAAATACTTTATTCATTCACTTCACATATAATTCACATTTTATATTATTTAATTCCATATTAGGACGAGTTCCGTTCTACCTGACGGCCCGACACCACAGCTCGACTTCTAAGCTGACTCTTTAAATTGGAACGTTTTTATCCACGCTCCTTAACTCTAGTATACAGATAAGACAAATAATCACCGCTTAATCACATAATCTCATCACATAACGCATACTTTACTTTCTTAATTACGACGCAAAATTCTCGGTCGTTACAATCTACCCTCCTTAAAAGGATTCTGTCCCCAGAATCTAATTTAAGCAAATAGATGGGGATACTTTTCTTTCATTTCACTTTCTAATTCCCAAGTCGATTCCTCTACTAGTGGATTTCTCCACAACACTCTAACTAGAGGTACAACTTTATTTCTAAGCGTCCTTTCTTTTCGATCCAAAATTCGAACTAGTTGTTCCACATAGGACAAATCTGGTTGGATTTCTACTGGTTCCAACTCGATCACATGGCTCGCATCGGCATTATACTTTTTCAGGAGAGATACATGAAATACATTATGCAGATGTTGCATTTGCGGCGGCAGCGCCAATTTATACGCCACTTTCCCAACTTGTCGCAATACTTCAAATGGTCCAATGTACCTTGGACTTAGCTTTCCTTTCTTTCCAAATCGAGTTAAACCTTTCCAAGGAGATATCTTCAACAAGACCTTGTCTCTAGTTTCGAATTGCACATCTTTTCGCTCTTGATTCGCGTACTTTGCCTTTCGGTCTTGAGCTGCAATTAATCTCTTTCGTATCATTTCAACTTTTTCCTTCATTTACTGCACTAGCTCGGGGCCAATTAACTTGCGCTCACCAACTTCGTCCCAATAAGTAGGGGACCTACACTTTCTTCTATACAACGCTTCATAAGGCGGCATGCCAATACTTGCGTGATAACTGTTGTTGTAGGAAAACTCAATTAAGGGCAAATGATCGTCCCAATTTCCTTTGAAATCTATTGCGCAGGTTCGCAACATATCCTCAATTGTCTGAATTGTCCTTTCACTTTGTCCGTCTGTCTACGGATGATATGTTATACTCATTTTCAATTTCATTCCCAAATGATCGTGGAATTGTCGCCAAAATCTCGAATTAAACCTTGGATCTCTATCAGACACGATAGATACAGGAACTCCTTGACGCATCACGATTTCATCCAGATACAATTTGACCAGCTTCTCTAATGAAAACCTTTCGTTTATCGGCAAGAAATGTGCTGACTTTGTCAATCGATCAATTACCACCCAAATCGCATCATGATTAGACTTGGTTTTAGGTAATCCTACCATGAAATTCATCGCGATATGTTCCCATTTCCATTCAGGTATGTCCAGTGGCTGAAGCAATCCACTTGGCCTTTGATGTTCCGCTTTAACTCTTTGGCACATGTAACATTTGAAAGGAATATGTCCTAAGTCCAATCATGTATTAGGATTTAGGAATAACTTTTATGTAATCTGTTTTGATTTCATTGATATTAATAAAGACTTGTTTTGTTTTTATTACGGGCTTTATCTATTTAAGTGTTTAAATAAGATATACCATAGTTTAGAGTAAAGCTTTTTATGGATTATGATGAGATCATAATAGTGAGACCTAAAAAGATGATAACTCTAAACTTAAATAGTTCCTGGTCATAGGATTACTAACTGGTAATTAATAATCCGCAAAGATCGGTACATACTATGCTTGCTTCATTATGAAGGATGTCTGTTCTCATAGACATTTATGTGGTGACACTATAGCTAGTATGTAGGTGCTTATTATAGAATAAGTTCACTGAATATGACTCACCTAGCTGAACAACTGATGGAGTTCACTCACGTGTCAGCAGTTGTTCGCTAAGTGATAGTTGTACAAGTATCCTTAGACTTGAGGTCATCATAGTCATCTTGTGTACACTGAACTATGCTTTGGTTTAGTTCTTAGTCTCCAGGGACAATTATTAGGGCTCTTCTGGGTATAGGAATTTGTACACGAAGATAGTGTATGATCAATAAAGGATCTACCCCTTCCAGTGAAGGAAGCGAATGTTCAAGGCTGATCCACTTATGCTAGTTCAGGAATCTCTGGCCAGAGTGAATGAAATTAGAAAGGAGTTTCTAATTTGCATAGAACTACGCATAATAAATGGTAAGCAAGTGATTAAATTAGATAGGCTTGACACGAGATCCATGCCTTGTATTTAATCAGGAAATTGTAGGGTAGAAGGAGTTTATTGTATGGTAACTATTCACTGACAGGTTCTTGGTATTCTAAGCAGTGAATTCATATTATCCGGATAGTCGCGATATGTTGAAAAGCATCACTCACGATGTAGAATAAATGTGATTAATTAATTAATCATATTTAATAAATTAGAGAATTTATATAAATAATCATAAAATAGTTTTATTATTATTTATTTCTACTACCGGCTTAATATTGAACCTACAGGGTCACACCATAAAAAGAGAATGATTTTATGGTGGAGGAATTAATTAATAATGGCTAATAATTATTTATTTGTGAAATAAATAATTAATTGGCAAATTTAATAATTGATTAAATGAGATTTAATTGATTATAAATTAATTAAGAAAAGTTCTTAATATTATTAATTAAGGATTTAATTTTTGGAAATTAAATCAAGAGAGAGAATTATTTCTAAAATGTTTAGAAAAAGGATTAATAATTAAAAGGTGTTTTAATTATTAATGAGAATAATAAATGAGATAATAATAATAATATTTATGGGAAAATTTCAGCTGAAAATTTTGCCTATAAATACACTATTATAGACCCTATTTTATTTGAACCCAAGAAACCCAAAAGTTTCAGAAAACCAAATTCTCTCCACCTCCTCCTCCTCCTAAAAGTCGTTTTCTTGGTGGATACCGGTGGAGTGCTTCACACTTGAGGAGCAACTGCTAAGGATCTCTGATCGTTGTCTCCGAATTAATTTTAAAAGGTTAGATTCGATCCCTCGAATTTTTATTCACGATTTATATGCTTTTATTTGGATTTTGTGTGTGTAAAAGTATTTTTCCACGCCCCGCTGTGATTAAAAATCCAAATTCTTGATATAGAATCTCCCAATCATAATTCTTGATTAGCTCTAACCGCCTCCTCGGGCGTATGTTGAGCTCTTTCTACATAAAAATGTACTAGAGCTCCTATGGTTTGTGAATCTCGCACTTCTCTCCATACAAGTAGTGCCTCAAATCTTTAGGGCAAAACTATTGCCATAAGCCCAAGCTCATGGGTGGGGATATCGAATTTTAAATTCCCTTAATTGTCTTGACGCGTACACGATTACCTTGTTGTGCTGTATAAGAAGCACCCTAATTCCTTATGCGCAGCGTCAATACAAATCACAAAATCTCCTTTTTCCATCCGACAATGCCAACATAGGGGCCGTCACCAACCTTTGCTTCAGTTGTTAAAAGCTTTTCTCATATTTCTCTGTCCATTCAAACTTCTCAGTCTTACGAGTAAGCCGCGTTAAAGGGGCTACTATCTTTACAACTTGAACAAACCTCCGGTAGTGACCGGCCAATCCTTCCTCTGGTAGTTTCCCTAACCATGGTCATCAATTCCTCAATGGTCCTTTATTCATTTTTGTTAGGATCTTCCATGAGATCCTCCTCAGCAACAATCCCATCTAGGATGACATCCTCAACCATTACATCCCCAATATGAACATCATCCGGTCCTGCGTTAGGACGCTCTATCGGATCCACAATCCGATCTCCAATTAGTAATAAAACATCATCGCGCTGTCGCTCCGCAACCTCAGGGTTCGGAGTCCCGCTATCATCTACGATAACGAACTACGCTTCTATCATGATATTTATAAGGGTTCCCATAAGGGTTTTAACTGTCAGTACTACGTTAGGTAGCCCGACTATGAACTTGGCAAGAGTTCTTATTATCTTAATGAACTTATTATCTTAACGTCACATCATCTCTGAGGTTTATAACACTTAGCTCTGATACCATTTCTGTAACATCCCCAAATCCGGGGTCGGGGATCCGGGTTGTCACGAGTTCCATTTCCCTTAACAACACCCAATCTTAATAAATAATCAACTACTCTGTACTGTGACCCCACAATAAACACACACACCACAAGTTATAGTCTCAGAGATGAATATCCAAAAATAATCACAAGTCATTTTATTCCACAATTATATGTCAATACACCTTAAAAAGGTTTCTGAATAAATTTACATTTCTTTGCCATTATTACAATTCATAATTATACATAAGTCTGGTACATCATAAGTTGAAAGCCTAGCCTATTGGTAGTTCCTACCTCAGCTACAGCGACATCAACGCCTATAGGAAACTGCGGAACGTTTCCTATCCGCTCACGAATTGGGAGCTTGGTCCTGTTCATCTTTTCTATCTGTTGTTGTGTGATGAAAGAAGAAAGCAAGGGTGAGCAGCAAGCCCACCAAAATAATATGTATAATGATTAACAATATATGAGCCTTCTCATAGTACTCATGAAAGTCTTGGTCAAAAGAAATGAACCAAGTTTGATATCTTAATGCGATGAAGTCACAAAATATTCAGTATATATACATATATACTTTTCAAAATCTTGGAAGTCCTCTTCCATGAATAATATACACAAAGTTCCAGTGTATAACTGTATAAAAATATCGTTGCAAGGTGATCTCATATATCTAACCTTGTCTCACCGTTTTTCTGAAAATCTTTGTCATGCATAAGATAATCATTTACTAGATATAAGTTTAAAAGATGAAGTTACAAGATACTCCAATATACTTATATCTTTTCCAAATACTACTTGAACTACCACCGTTCAAGTTATAATTAGTTTCAAAAGTTCATCACACTGATGAGACTACAAGATAAGACTTGAATAGATTCAATCTTTGAAATATTTTGAAGGAAATGAAGTTATGATATACTTCATTAAGTCCCGATATATATGTACACCTATATATATACATACATTTCCTGAAAACCTCTGTCATGTAAAGTATGAACAGAATTGCAATATCCAATAAATTTGGAAAGGAAAGAATTTTGGCATAAACCTGATATCTTGCTGATCAGGCAAAGATACCAATAAGTAACCTTTTCTACTAGTAGATGGATGAATCCCCCACCGGTCATCACCCTGGACACATAAGGACCTTGTGCTGGACCGCCACCCGGCCTCTTACGCATTGATGGACTGCCACCCAGCCACTTACACTTTGATAGACCGTACCCCGGCCTGTCGCTTATGCCGACTCAATTAGATGGGCTTACTTCCCGAACGTTGGGTAAGTAATCAATTCATTTGTTTTCTCAAAATAGCAACCACGTTGCGAATGTAAAATACACCACAGAGCTGGATCCCCCAGGTTTTGAGCGAGTATTTAAATCCCCTTTGAAAGGAAGATCTTAAATATAAAAAAATAAGTTTTGGGGTCCACTCTAACTTTAAAAATCATTTTGAAGACTCGAAAACATTTTTAAGAATGTTTGGAGTACTGCTGATTTATTAAAATAAATCAGTCCCGATATATTAGAAAATATCTGAATATTATTATTTAAATAATATTCTCATAAAGATAATCCTTATAAAAATAATCGAAGTAGAAGTTTTAAAACTTATACTTGAAATGGATATTTAATAACCAAAGATATACTTATATGAAAGTACTATCTTTATTTGAATAATCGAAAATAAGTTTGATTATCGACACCTTATTCTTTAATAAAATAAAGAATATATCTCAGCAAATAATCGGAGTCATAGATCCTCAAATGAATATTCAAATAATATTCAATAATAAAATAAGCTGAGTCATAAGCCCTCGTATGAATATTCAAAATAATATTCAATAATAAAATAAAGGAGTCATAAGTCCTCGGATGAATATTCGAAATAATATTCAATAATAAAATAAAGGAGTCATAAGTCCTCGGATGAATATTCGAAATAATATTCAATAATAAAATAAAGCTATCGAATAAACCTTATTCGATTAATAGTTTTGAAATCTATAACCATATATATATATAAATATATATATATATATATATATATAAAAAATCTACTCGGGATCCTCGACTACCGGTTTTAGAAAATGTTTTCACCTTTGGGTCCCTATACTAAGGGTATATGCAAATTACCGCTATTCTCTAGCATAGGTATTATCAACTGAACCAACAGATATATATGGCAAGAATACGAAACAGGCATGCATATGTACCATATCACATGCTACAATATATCGCAAGAATTTGCTAATTTAACCAACATGCATCTATCACAAGATAATGCATATACATATGTTTACATCACAACAACAGTATAACGGGTAGAAAACTTGCCTGAGCGACTGGGGGTTACGAATGGCTCGGGACGAGTCTGGTAACCTATAAGCAACAAGTAAGTTGGAATTAAACCAAAGTCACTTGTAAATCTATACTCTAACCAACTCAGACTCTAACGCTCGTTTTGCGCTTACTAATTCTCTTAAGTCACTCGAGTACCCTCGGCTCCACCATTTTTAATAAATTAAACATTATGATTTTTAAGGCGATTCTTTCGCGAGTGTCTTACCAACTGCCTATTACACCTTACATAAATGTTTCATACTTCAATTAGTCTTTTAAGGTCTTTAACCTATGTTTCAAAGTAAGGCGAGGGGTAAGGGTTCGTTCGCAAAACGTCGTTACTTAAAACGGCCGTTTCTCCTAAACCGTTCATCGGAATCAAACGAACCACATATCAAAACGAAACTCATAACATGAACTATCTAAACATGGCAATGGTTAAAACCTAGCAGTGAGTTCAAGGGTTCTTATGTTAAGAACAAAAACAGTCTACGGTAAATTGGGCATTACGACGGCTATGTTTACGCGATTTCCCAAATTTAAACCATTCCAAAACAACCCATAATCAAGCCACAATCACATCCCAATCCAAACTCCATCCATACCACATCATAACAGCCCCAATCAATTCAATATTAACATTTATACTTATGCTTAAGCTTGAATTTAACTATACCTAAGTTCTTTTAACCAAAACAACAAGATTCACCATCCATTTCACTACCACTCCAACCCAAATTCTAAACCAACAAGCATTAAGCTACTATATCACCATAACAAATAAAATCATCCTATTTAACAAAGTAAAGCTAGGGTTTGGAGATGATATACCTTCCTTGAAGCTTCTTAACACAACACAAGAGCTTTGAATGCCTAAAGAACCTTGATCTTTGCTTGTATAACCTTAATCTTTCATAAAAATTCAAGAAAACTAAAGTTATTTCTTGAAGGTTACTATTCACCATCTTCTTCCTTGATTTATTGGAAGAGATTGTGAAGGAATTAGGAGCTTAAACTTATAGTATATCCATATCTATGTACAAGGAACCTTAGAAAATTACCTTGTGATTTAACAATGCTTGGAACTTGATTTTTGGAAATTTCTTCTTTGAAAAAGAAGAAAAGCCGAGAGCAAAATTCACCATGGCTAAAAGTAATAAATCAAAAAAAAAGCAAGCAACCAAGCAAAACAAATCAAAAAAACACAAAAACACAAAGCTGACTTCATTTCTTCAAGAAAGCTCTCGGCCTTTCTCTTTTTTCCACGAAGAAAAATCCAAAATCCAAGATCCAAGCCTTGTTAATTAGTGAGGTAATTATCTAATACTCCTTATGCATAGATATAGCTATCCTATAAGTTTGAGCTTCAAATTCCTTTACAATCTCTTCCTAGTATTCATGGAAGAAGAGGGTGAATAGTGTTTTTCAAGAACTTAAAATTTTGTTCTTGAGTTTTTGTTTAGATTAAGCTTGGGTAAGGACTTTCAAGGGTGATTTCAAGCTAATTAGTTACTCCCACTCACAAGGAAGGTATAATCTCTTAACCTAGCTTTGTTATTGAATGTTAAGAGCTTAATATGAGTATTATAGTTCATAAGAGGCTTGATTGTTGTGTATGTAGAGATTAGTTGGTTTTGTGATGTTTTTGGAGTTGTAAATCTTGGTTATTAGTTAAAGAACTTAAGAATAGTTTTAGTTCATGTTTGAGATTAATATAAATTGGAAAAACTTGAGGTGTTGGGGATGTTGTAGTGAGGTATGGATGGAGTTTGGTTGTATGGTTGAATTGTGGTTGGTTTGTGGTTGATTTAGAGTAGAATAAAAATTGGTAATCGCGTAAACATAGCCGTCGTAATGTCCGATTTACTATAGACTGTTTTTGTTCTTAACATCAGGACCCGAGAACTCACTGTTAGGTTTTTACCATTGCCATGATTAGATAGTTCATGTTACGAGCTTCGTTTTGATATGTGGTTCGTTTGAATCTGTAACACCCCCAGATCCGGGGTCGGGGATCCGGGTTGTCACGGTCTTTATTTCCACAATATCACTTCACTTAATTAATAATAAATAACCTCATGCTGTGACCCCATACTAACACACACCACAACCCATTATAGTCTCAGAGATGAAATTGAAATAAGTACAAGTCTTTGAATCCACAATTTAAAATTATTACAACCCAAAATGATTACTTGATAATTTACAGTTAATTGCCATTATCTGCCACAAGTTATAATTATACATAATTTGATTCTCAAAAGTAGATGGTCTGAACTACAATGGATCTACCTCTGCAGCTATAGCAGCTACAACATCATCGGGAAGACGCGGGGCGCTTCCCACGCGCTTGCGCTGGGTCTGCTGGAGTCTGGCCATCTCTCCTAACTGTTGTTGTGTGATGAAGAAATAAAGCAAGAGTGAGCCTTACAGCTCGCAAGATAATACATAGTGATAACAATAATATAAGTATCTAAATGGATACTCACTAGAATTTTTATCGTGTGTAAGATAATTACTTACTAGATATAATATAAAAACAAGGAATGAAGTTACCAATACTTCACCACACTTATATCATTTATAAAGCTACTTGAACTACCACCGTTCAAAGTATTATAAGTTTTAAGAAAAACATCCCATAGATGAGACCACAAGTTAAGACTTGAATAGATTCAATCTTTGAAATATTATTGAATGAAAAAATTATGAGATACTTTATTTAGTCCCGATATATATATATCCACATATATATATATCTCTAAAACATTTCCTGGAACCTCTGTTATGTAAAGTATGAACAGAGTTTGAAACATCCAATGAATTTTGGAAAGGAAAAGAATTTTGGCATAAACCAGATATCTTGCTGATCAGGCAAAGATACCCATAAGTAACCTTTTCTACTAGTAGATGGACGAATTCCCCACTGGTCATCACCCTGGCCGCATTAGGACCTATGCTGGACTGCCACTCAGCCACTTATGCATTTGATGGACTCCCACTGAGCCACTTACACTATCATGGACGCCCACTGAGCCCATGTTGCTTATGCCGACTCAATAGATGGACTTACTTCCCGAATGTTGGGTAAGTAATCAATTCATTTACCAAAACTGCAACCTTGTTGCGAATATAAAATACACCACAGAGCCGGATCCCTCAGGTTTTAAGCGAGTATTTAAATCCCCTTAAAAAGGAAGATCTTAAATATAAAAATGAGTTTTGGGATCCGCTCTAACTTTTAAAAATCATTTTGAAGACTCGAAAACACTTTATAGAGTGTTTGGAGTAAAGCTGATTTAATGAAGCAAATCAGTCCCCAGAATATTTAGAAAATGACTGAATATTATTAATTAAATAATATTCCCATAAAGAATAATCTTTATAAAAATAATTGAAGTAGAAGTATTAAAATTTATACTTGAAACGAGTATTAAATAACCAAAGATATACTTATATGAAAGTATTATCTTCATTTGAATAATCGAAAATAAGTTTGATTATCGAAACATTATTCTTTAATAAAATACAGAATATATCTCAGCAAATAATCGGAGTCATAGATCCTCAAATGAATATTCAAATAATATTCATTAAATAATATAAACTGAGTCATAAGTCCTCGAATGAATATTCAAATAATATTCAAATAATAAAATAAAAGGAGTCATAAGTCCTCGAATGAATATTCGAAATAATATTCATTAAATAATATAAAAGGAGTCATAAGTCCTCGAATAATATTCGAAATAATATTCAATAATAAAATGAAGCTAAAGTAATCGAATAACCCTTATTCGATTAATAGTTTTGAAAACTATGACCATATATATATATAAGTATATATATATATATATCCCCATATATAAAATCTACTCGGGATCCTCGACTCCCGGTTTTAGAAAATATTTCCACCTTTGGGTCCCTATACTAAGGGTATACGCAAATACCGCTTATCTCTAGCATAGGTATTATGCAATGAATAAGCATTTGAACCAACAGATATATAAATCAAGAATACGAAACAGGCATGCATATATATACCATATCAGCATGCTTCAATATATCGCAACATTTGCTAATTAACCAACATGCATCTATCGCAAGATAATGCATATACAAGTGTATACATCACAACAACAGTATAACGGATAGAATACTTGCCTGAGCGACTGGGGGTTACGAATGGCTCGGGACGAGTCTGGTAACCTATAAACAACAAGTAAGTTGGAATTAAACCAAAGTCACTTGTAAATCTATTCTTTAACTAACTTAGACTCTAACGCTTGTTTTGTGTTTACTGATTCGCTTAAGTCACTCGGGTACCCTCGGCTCCACCATTTTTAATAATTTAACCTTTACGAGTTTTAAGGCGATTCCTTCGCGAGTGTCTTACCAACTGCCTAACACACTTACCATAAATGTTTCATACATTAATTAACCCTTTTTGGTCTTTAACCTATGTTTCAAAGTAAGGCGAGGGGAAAAGTTTCGTTCGCGAAACGCCGTTACTTGAAACGGTCGTTTCTCCTAAACCGTGCATCGGAATCGAACGAACTACATATCAAAACGAAGCTCGTAACATGAGCTATCTAAACATGGCAGTGGTCATAATCTAGCAGGGGGTTCTCGGGTCCTAATGCTATGCACAAAAACAGTCCAAAGAAAATTGGACGTTACGACGGCTATGTTTACGCGATTTCCCAATTTTTAACCATTCAAAACCAACCACAAACCAACCTCAAATCCAACATACAACCAACATCCATCCTCATCACATCATAACAACCCCAACCAATTCAATTTATTCATTTATACTTATGCCTAAGCTTAGTTTAACCATACTTAAGTTCTTTTAATCAAAACCACAACATTTACCATTCCATTTCACTACCATTCCAAATCCCAAACTCTAAATCACAACAACAAGCTACAATATCATCCTACCAATTAAAATCATCTTATAATACATAGGGATCTAGGGTTTGGAGATGGTATACCTTCCTTGAAGTGGTGGGATGAGCTAGGAAGCCTTAAGAAGCTTTGAGAAGTCTTAGGAAAGCTTGGATCTTCAAGAAAAACAAGAAAACTTCAAGTAAAAAAACTTGAAAACACTATTCATAGTCTTCTTCTTTGATTAAATAGAGAAGATTGAGAAGGAATTGATGGTTTAAACTCATGGTATAGCCCTAACTAAGCATGAAGATGATTAGGGAATTATCTTACCAATTTAGGAAGCTTGGATCTTTGATTTTGAAATTCTTGCCTTTAAAAAAACAAGAAAGCCGAGAGCAATGAAGAACTAAGGCCTTGGTTGCTTTTGATTTTTGATGAAAATGATTTTTACTTGGCTTGGTTGACTTGTTTTGTATTTGATTTAGTCAATTACTTTCTTGCCCTTGAAATTGTGTGGTTACAAAGCTACCACACCTCCTTCCTTCCCATGTCATGCTTATGTCATCCTCATGATGTCATCCTCCCTTCCTTGTCCTCTTTCTATTGGTTGGATGACATCATTCCCCCTAATCCCTTTGATTAACTTCCTAATCGTTTGCCTAATGACCGCTGATCTGTTATACGGTTTGCTTAACTTTCGTTCTCGTTTATCGTTTGAAGGATCATACCCGGGATCTTATTACTTAGGTTCCCTTAACCTTTCTCAATACATTATATTCCTTTTTATGATCCTCTATTATAATCCTTTAATTTAAATCCTTTTTATCCTGTTACCTTATACTCAATTCTCTCCGTATCTTGTGGATTTTCCGGGAAAAACCAAAGTGTTCGGAATTGGATTCTGACGATCTTTACATACACTTATATACTTCATAGAGTACTAATAATATCCCAGAATATCCATAACAGAACCCCTACATAGTGTGGCATGAAAAGTTTCTTCATTCAGCTAAAACACTATTCACAAGGGTTACAAAAAGTTGAAAATTTTGGGGTTATTACAGTCTCCCCTCCTTAAAAGGATTCCGTCCCGGAATCAAACAGAAAATAAATGGGGGTACTTTTCTAGCATTGTGCTCTCTAGTTCCCAAGTTGATTCTTCCACATTATGATTCTGCCATAGTACTCTGACTAGCTTGATCACTTTGTTCCGAAGCACCTGCTCCTTCTCATCCATAATCCTTACTGGCTTCTCCACGTAAGTTAGATCTGGCTGCATATCCACCTGCTCGTACTCCACTATGTGCCTGGCATCCCGATGATACCTCCTTAGCATTGACACATGGAACACATTATGAACTTGTTGCAAATTAGGGGGTAGGGCTAGCTCGTAAGCTAACTTTCCAATCCGTCTTAATATCTCAAAAGGTCCAATGTATCTTGGGCTTAGTTTTCCTTTCTTTCCGAACCTCATTAATCCCTTCCAAGGGGATACTTTCAGCAGTACTAAGTCCCCTACTTCATATTCCTTGTCCTTTCGGGCTAGGTCTGCATATTTCTTTTGTCTGTCTTGGGCTGCTACAAGTCGCCCTCTGATAAGATCCACTATATCTTTGGTCCTTTGGACCACTTCGGGTCCGAGCATCTTCCGCTCTCCTACTTCATCCCAGTATAAGGGAGATCGACACCTTCTTCCGTACAGGGCCTCATAAGGCGGCATTCCGATGCTAGCATGAAAGCTATTGTTATAAGAAAACTCGATCAACGGCAAGTGATCATCCCAACTTCCTTTAAGGTCTATTGCACAGACTCTCAACATATCCTCTAGTGTCTGGATGGTCCTTTCACTCTGTCCATCCGTCTGGGGATGGTACGCGGTACTCATATTTAACTTGGTCCCCGCACATTCCTGAAAGCTCCTCCAAAATCTAGAGTTGAACCTGGGGTCTCGGTCTGAGACAATGGACGCTGGGACTCCATGTCGCGTCACTATTTCCTTGAGGTAAATGTCCACCAGTCTATCGACTGTGTATCTCTCATTGATAGGAATGAAATGAGCTGACTTTGTCAGTCGGTCTATAATTACCAAAATGGCGTCGTGATTGGCTTTCGTCCTTGGCAAGCCTACAACAAAATCCATCGCTATCTGTTCCCATTTCCATTCGGGAATCTCCAGGGGTCGCAAAAGTCCACTGGGTCTCTGGTGCTCTGCCTTTACTCTTTGGCAAGTCAAACACTTGTTCACCCATTCTGCTACGTCCCTCTTCATGTTGGGCCACCAGTAATATTCTTTCAAATCCCTATACATCTTGGTACTTCCTGGGTGAATGGAATACCTTGAACTATGGCTTTCATCCAAAATCTCATCTTTAAGTTCTTGAACATTCGGAACCCAAATTCGGTAGGAGTACCTCATTATCCCCTTATCATCTTTTTCAGTATGGATCTCCTCTCCAGTCATTGACTCTCTGCCTTCATTCATTATTTTCTCCTGGCACAATCTGATCTTTTCCAATAACTCTGGCTGCATTGAGATCTCAAAAAGCTTTTCAGTTCCGGTTCCGGTTACCTTTACTTCTATTTCCATTTTCTCAAAATCCCTTATCAACTCTTCCGAAGTCGTTATCATTCTGAGTCTTTCCTTTCTACTAAGGGCATCAGCCACCACATTGGCTTTCCCTGGATGATAGAGAATCTCACAATCATAGTCCTTGATTAGTTCTAACCATCTCCTCTGGCGCATGTTGAGCTCTTTCTGCGTAAATATGTACTTGAGGCTCTTATGGTCTGTGAAAATCTCGCACTTCTCTCCATACAAGTAGTGCCTCCAAATTTTTAAAGCAAATACTATTGCCGCAAGCTCAAGGTCATGAGTAGGATATCTAACCTCGTATTCCTTCAATTGTCTCGACGCATACGCAATAACTCTACAGTGCTGCATAAGCACACATCCTAATCCTTTGTGCGACGCGTCACTATATATCACAAAATCTCCTTTTCCGTCCGGCAATGCCAATACCGGAGCCGTTATCAACCTTTTCTTTAATTCCTGAAAACTGTTCTCGCATTTCTCCGTCCATTCAAACTTCTCTGTCTTACGAGTAAGTCGTGTCAAAGGGGCTGCGATCTTCGCAAAGTCCTGTACAAATCTACGATAGTAGCCGGCCAATCCTATGAAACTCCTTACCTCTGTGGGTGTGGTTGGCCTTTCCCAATTTGAGACCGCCTCTATCTTGGAGGGGTCGACCAATACTCCTTCTTTATTGATCACATGTCCTAAAAACTGTACTTCATTCCGCCAGAATTCACACTTCGAGAATTTGGCATATAACTGCTCCTCTCTGAGTATTCCTAGAGCTATCCTCAAATGCTCTGCATGTGCTGCCTCAGTCCTTGAGTAGATCAAAATATCATCGATAAAAACTATCACACACTTGTCCAAGTACTTCTTAAATACTCTATTCATTAAATCCATGAAAGCCGCTGGGGCGTTGGTTAATCCAAAGGACATTACCAAGAACTCATAATGCCCATACCTGGTACGGAACGCTGTCTTGGAAATATCTCCGGGTTTAATCTTTAGTTGGTGATATCCAGTTCTCAGGTCGATCTTGGAAAAATAAACAACATCCTTTAGCTGGTCGAACAGATCGTCTATTCTAGGCAATGAGTACCTGTTCTTTATGGTTAGCTTGTTCAACTCTCGATAGTCTATGCACAACCTCATGCTCCCATCTTTCTTCTTAACAAATAAAACTGGTGCTCCCCACGGAGACACACTGGGTCTTATCATACCCTTATCCAAGAGTTCCTGCAATTGGATAGCTAATTCCTTCATTTCTAACGGGGCTAACCGGTAAGGTGCTTTTGAAACTGGCGCCGTCCCTGGGGCCAACTCAATAGCAAATTCAATCACTCTATCGGGTGGTAATCCCGGAAGGTCTTGTGGGAATACATCTTCAAATTCGTTGACTACTGGAATATCTTGTAAGTTGGGCACCTCCTTCTGCGTGTCCACCACATAGGCTAGGTAAGCCTCACTTCCTTTTCGTAGCATCCTTTTGGCCTGGGCCATAGTCAAAAATTTCTGCGTCTGCCTCTTTCCTCTAAATATAACTTCTTTCTTCCCGGGGATATTTAACTTAACTTTCTTCCCTTTACAGTCTATCTGAGCATCGTTGCTAGATAGCCAGTCCATTCCCAAAATCACATCAAACTCCCCTAATTTAAAAGGAATCAGATCAACACTGAAAGATTGCTCCCCTATGCCTATCTCACAGGCGGGGTGAATCTGGTTAACAGGAATAATTTCATGATTGGCTATTTCTACTTGTAAGGGTTCTATCAAGGGTTCAGCCTTAAGTCTTAACTTACGCGCAAGGTCCTTTGATATAAAAGATTTAGTTGCTCCCGAATCAAATAAAACATTTGCACTGACTGAATTTAGAGAAAGGGTACCTGCTATCACATCTGAATCTTTCATAGCATCCTGGACTGTCATGTTGAAAGTCCTCGCAGTAGGTGGCTTATTAGAAGCAGCCCTGCTTGCTCCCGAAGCTGCTGGTTTGTTCATTGGGCATTCCTTCTTCCAATGACCTGGGCGTCCGCACTGATGACAATTGGTGGTTGGAATGACGGCAGGGATTGATGATGGGCACTTAGTTGAATAGTGGCCTTCCCGACCGCACTTAAAACAGGTTACTGGCCTTCCTCTACACTCCCCAGTGTGATTCCTTCCACATATGTTACAGGCTGGAAATGGGGGTCAAGACTGGTTGGAATTGGACATTCTTGACTTCTGGCCGCCCTGGCTCACACTCACACTCATTGGCCGCTTAAACCCAGTGTTCCTTCCTGGTAGGGACACTGCTCCTCGATTAAATCTACTTGGGAAGCTCCTTCCTGCGGAACCTCCACCCATGCTCATACTTTTCCTCTTTATTCCTTTCTCCTTTTTTCCTTCTACATCTGTTCACTTCCAACTTCTACAATCGTTGCCTTTTGCACCAAAGTGGCATAGTCCGTAAGCTCAAGGATTGCCACCCTATTCTGAATCCACGGTTTCAGTCCCTGCTGAAACCTCCTAGCTTTCTTTTCCTCGGTGCTCACAAACTCTGGCACAAACCTTGATAACTCAGTAAATTTCGCCTCGTACTCTGCTACAGACAAGTTATTCTGCTTTAGCTCCAAGAACTTGAGCTCCATCTGGCTTTCCATAAACCTCGGGAAATACTTTCCCAGAAACAACTGACTAAATCTCTCCCAGGTTATAATAGCATATGTCTCCATGTTTTTCTTGGCCTCCCACCAGTAGTTAGCTTCTCCTTTCAGAAGGTAGGTAGCAAATACAGTCTTCTGTGCCTCCTCGGTACTCAAAATCTCAAAAGATTTCTCCATTTCCTTTAACCATGCCCTTGCCTCAACTGGGTCGGCTGATCCGTGGAACTCAGGGGGCTTAAGGGACTTAAAAGCCCTGAAAGAGTTTGCCACATCATTGTTACTTCCTTGAGGGGGTGGGTTGGGTTGACGTTCCAAATTCTGCCTTAGGAGTTGCATGAACTGGCTCATGGGATCCATGCCTGGGTTTGGTACTGGTTGCTCAACCTCGGCTTCTCCTTCTTCAGCCTCTATCTCAAATCCCTCAACATCATATGTTTCCTCTTCCTTTTCATACAGGGAGTCATCCTGTTCCACATAATCCTCATCTTCCTCTTCACTGTGTTCTTGGTTTCTATTGTCCTGATTATGGCTTCCCTGGTCCTCAGATCCAGGGTTCGCCCTAGTTCCAATCTTTCTTGGCGGCATGATTCTGATAATAATAAAAACAATTATTGGGAAAATTCAACGTTATGTCACAATCATACACAACATTGTGCCTTGCACAGCTCTTATAATGGGGAGAACGTATATCGCAATTCTATTATTTTAAGAAGGTTCTAATACGAAGGGCAGTAATATTAATGATAAAACAGTGATCCCGTCACTATGGAACTGAACTGAAAGGAAACAAATATATACATAATGCGAGAATACATAGTTTGATCTGGTCAAAAGTACAACAGTGCTACAGTCATCTATCCCAAAAGTGATACACAAGAGTCTATCTGTCTAGTCAGAAAAAGGGATGCTATATACAAGTCAACTATCCCGGAAAATTGGCTCTTACTAAGGCCTCGGCTAACTAGACAACTAGACTATTCCATCATCAATCCGGAATCACACACCAGAGCGGGTCAGCTCCCAAACCCTTTCCATCGCACGACGGAAGATATAGTCGGCCTGCCGCCTGGAGATCCTACCATGCCTGTCCCCCTGGAGCGATCTGAGCCTCGCTCGGGACGTGAGCTCTATCCCCGTAAGCTCCCTCCTCAAGGATCGGGGTATAGAAGCCCTGGTCTCATAAGCTCGGGTACGCCTACCCGCCCTCTCTGCATCCAACTCCCTCCTGGCCTCATCTAGTCGGCCCTCGGCAACAGCCACTCGGGTCCTCAATACATCCTGAACATATCCATGAGCTAACGAAGACTGCCTGTGGGCAGGGTCAAGAGGTGGTGAATCCGGAGCCGCTGAGGGTGCCTCCTCGGTCTGCCTAGGCTCGGAAGTATGGGTCTCTGAGCTGTCATCATCAGGAATCCAAGATAGTGGTGGAGGGGTAGGGGCTCTGACCACCGGAAGTGTGGGTAAAGGGATACCAGCATACACTACCATAGATCCAACACACTCCTCAGCTACTGGGACCTCATCCGGGTCCTCCTCATCTGGAATAGCAATAACCTCTGTCTCTGACTCCTCTGAGGGGTCCTCCTCATCTGAAACAGCAATGACCTCCATCTCAGGCTCCTCTGAGGGGTCCTCCTCATCCTCCTCCATCTCAGGCTCCTCCTGATCCTCAACATCTAGCAATGCCTCATCATGCTCACGCTCAAACATCTCTGGGTCCTCTATCTCAGGCGCCTACACATTAAACGAGCTAAGTTACTATCATGATACTTATAAGGGTTCCCGTAAGGGTTTTAACTGTCAGCACTACTTTAAGTAGTCCGACCATGAACTTGGCAAAAGTTCTTATTATCTTTGTGAGTTTATTATTATATCGTCGCATTATCTCTGAGGTTTATAACGCTTAGCTCTGATACCATTTCTGTAACACCCCCAGATCCGGGGTCGGGGATCCGGGTTGTCACGGTCTTTATTTCCACAATATCACTTCACTTAATTAATAATAAATAACCTCATGATGTGACCCCATACTAACACACACCACAACCCGTTATAGTCTCAAAGATGAAATTGAAATAAGTACAAGTCTTTGAATCCACAATTTAAAATTATTACAACCCAAAATGATTACTTGATAATTTACAGTTAATTGCCATTATCTGCCACAAGTTATAATTATACATAATTTGATTCTCAAAAGTAGATGGTCTGAACTATAATGGATCTACCTCTGCAGCTATAGTAGCTACAACATCATCGGGAAGACGCGGGGCGCTTCCCACGCGCTTGCGCTGGGTCTGCTGGAGTCTGGCCATCTCTCCTAACTGTTGTTGTGTGATGAAGAAATAAAGCAAGAGTGAGCCTTACAGCTCGCAAGATAATACATAGTGATAACAATAATATAAGTATCTAAATGGATACTCACTAGAATCTTTATCGTGTGTAAGATAATTACTTACTAGATATAATATAAAAACAAGGAATGAAGTTACCAATACTTCACCAAACTTATATCATTTATAAAGCTACTTGAACTACCACCGTTCAAAGTATTATAAGTTTTAAGAAAAACATCCCATAGATGAGACCACAAGTTAAGACTTGAATAGATTCAATCTTTGAAATATTATTGAATGAAAAAATTATGAGATACTTTATTTAGTCCCGATATATATATATCCACATATATATATCTCTAAAACATTTCCTGGAACCTCTGTTATGTAAAGTATGAACAGAGTTTGAAACATCCAATGAATTTTGGAAAGGAAAAGAATTTTGGCATAAACCAGATATCTTGCTGATCAGGCAAAGATACCCATAAGTAACCTTTTCTACTAGTAGATGGACGAATTCCCCACTGGTCATCACCCTGGCTGCATTAGGACCTATGCTGGACTGCCACTCAGCCACTTATGCATTTGATGGACTCCCACTGAGCCACTTACACTATCATGGACGCCCACTGAGCCCATGTTGCTTATGCCGACTCAATAGATGGACTTACTTCCTGAACGTTGGGTAAGTAATCAATTCATTTACCAAAACTGCAACCTTGTTGCGAATATAAAATACACCACAGAGCCGGATCCCTCAGGTTTTAAGCGAGTATTTAAATCCCCTTAAAAGGAAGATCTTAAATATAAAAATGAGTTTTGGGATCCGCTCTAACTTTTAAAAATCATTTTGAAGACTCGAAAACACTTTATAGAGTGTTTGGAGTAAAGCTGATTTAATGAAGCAAATCAGTCCCCAGAATATTTAGAAAATGACTGAATATTATTAATTAAATAATATTCCCATAAAGAATAATCTTTATAAAAATAATTGAAGTAGAAGTATTAAAATTTATACTTGAAACGAGTATTAAATAACCAAAGATATACTTATATGAAAGTATTATCTTCATTTGAATAATCGAAAATAAGTTTGATTATCGAAACATTATTCTTTAATAAAATACAGAATATATCTCAGCAAATAATCGGAGTCATAGATCCTCAAATGAATATTCAAATAATATTCATTAAATAATATAAACTGAGTCATAAGTCCTCGAATGAATATTCAAATAATATTCAAATAATAAAATAAAAGGAGTCATAAGTCCTCGAATGAATATTCGAAATAATATTCATTAAATAATATAAAAGGAGTCATAAGTCCTCAAATAATATTCGAAATAATATTCAATAATAAAATAAAGCTAAAGTAATCGAATAACCCTTATTCGATTAATAGTTTTGAAAACTATGACCATATATATATATATATAAGTATATATATATATATATATCCACATATACAAAATCTACTCGGGATCCTCGACTCCCGGTTTTAGAAAATATTTCCACCTTTGGGTCCCTATACTAAGGGTATACGCAAATACCGCTTATCTCTAGCATAGGTATTATGCAACGAATAAGCATTTGAACCAACAGATATATAAATCAAGAATACGAAACAGGCATGCATATATATACCATATCAGCATGCTTCAATATATCGCAACATATGCTAATTAACCAACATGCATCTATCGCAAGATAATGCATATACAAGTGTATACATCACAACAACAGTATAACGGATAGAATACTTGCCTGAGCGACTGGGGGTTACGAATGGCTCGGGACGAGTCTGGTAACCTATAAACAACAAGTAAGTTGGAATTAAACCAAAGTCACTTGTAAATCTATTCTTTAACTAACTTAGACTCTAACGCTTGTTTTGCGCTTACTGATTCGCTTAAGTCACTCGGGTACCCTCGGCTCCACCATTTTTAATAATTTAACCTTTACGAGTTTTAAGGCGATTCCTTCGCGAGTGTCTTACCAACTGCCTAACACACTTACCATAAATGTTTCATACATTAATTAACCCTTTTTGGTCTTTAACCTATGTTTCAAAGTAAGGCGAGGGGAAAAGTTTCGTTCGCGAAACGCCGTTACTTGAAACGGTCGTTTCTCCTAAACCGTGCATCGGAATCGAACGAACTACATATCAAAACGAAGCTCGTAACATGAGCTATCTAAACATGGCAGTGGTCATAATCTAGCAGGGGGTTCTCGGGTCCTAATGCTATGCACAAAAACAGTCCAAAGAAAATTGGACGTTACGACGACTATGTTTACGCGATTTCCCAATTTTTAACCATTCAAAACCAACCACAAACCAACCTCAAATCCAACATACAACCAACATCCATCCTCATCACATCATAACAACCCCAACCAATTCAATTTATTCATTTATATTTATGCCTAAGCTTAGTTTAACCATACTTAAGTTCTTTTAATCAAAACCACAACATTTACCATTCCATTTCACTACCATTCCAAATCCCAAACTCTAAATCACAACAACAAGCTACAATATCATCCTACCAATTAAAATCATCTTATAATACATAGGGATCTAGGGTTTGGAGATGGTATACCTTCCTTGAAGTGGTGGGATGAGCTAGGAAGCCTTAAGAAGCTTTGAGAAGTCTTAGGAAAGCTTGGATCTTCAAGAAAAACAAGAAAACTTCAAGTAAAAAAACTTGAAAACACTATTCATAGTCTTCTTCTTTGATTAAATGGAGAAGATTGAGAAGGAATTGATGGCTTAAACTCATGGTATAGCCCTAACTAAGCATGAAGATGATTAGGGAATTATCTTACCAATTTAGGAAGCTTGGATCTTTGATTTTGAAATTCTTGCCTTTAAAAAAACAAGAAAGCCGAGAGCAATGAAGAACTAAGGCCTTGGTTGCTTTTGATTTTTGATGAGAATGATTTTTACTTGGCTTGGTTGACTTGTTTTGTATTTGATTTAGTCAATTACTTTCTTGCCCTTGAAATTGTGTGGTTACAAAGCTACCACACCTCCTTCCTTCCCATGTCATGCTTATATCATCCTCATGATGTCATCCTCCCTTCCTTGTCCTCTTTCTATTGGTTGGATGACATCATTCCCCCTAATCCCTTTGATTAACTTCCTAATCGTTGCCTAATGACCGCTGATCTGTTATACGGTTTGCTTAACTTCGTTCTCGTTTATCGTTTGAAGGATCATACCCGGGATCTTATTACTCAGGTTCCCTTAACCTTTCTCAATACATTATATTCCTTTTTATGATCCTCTATTATAATCCTTTAATTTAAATCCTTTTTATCCTGTTACCTTATACTCAATTCTCTCCGTATCTTGTGGATTTTCCGGGAAAAACCAAAGTGTTCGGAATTGGATTCTGACGATCTTTACATACACTTATATACTTCATAGAGTACTAATAATATCCCAGAATATCCATAACAGAACCCCTACATAGTGTGGCATGAAAAGTTTCTTCATTCAGCTAAAACACTATTCACAAGGGTTACAAAAAGTTGAAAATTTTGGGGTTATTACAGTCCCCTCCTTAAAAGGATTCCGTCCCGGAATCAAACAGAAAACAAATGGGGGTACTTTCTAGCATTGTGCTCTAGTTCCCAAGTTGATTCTTCCACATTATGATTCTGCCATAGTACTCTGGGGGCACGTGTAATATTTCTGTGTGTATTGTCTGTGTAATTGTTGCGGTGTGGTTGTTTCAGTTTTGGGATGGTTTCTGGGGCACGGAATTACACGCGGCTTTGTGTTTGTGCGCAATTTGTGTGCATGAAATATAATATTTTATTAATTTTAAATTCTGTTTTATGTAGGTATTAAATGATAATATTCGTGATTAAATATATTATCGTGCGGGAATTCGATTTGATTATCAGTGAA